>NC_044397.1:86034914-86181055 GCF_006542625.1 Nomascus leucogenys | reverse complement strand
TATGTTTATTGCTGCATTATTCACAATAGCAAAGACTTGGAACCAACCCAAATGTCCAACAATGATAGACTGGATTAAGAAAATGTGGTACATATACACCATGGAATACTATGCAGCCATAAAAAAAGGATGAGTTCATGTCCTTTTTTAGGGACATGGATGAAACTGGAAACCATCATTCTCAGCAAACTATCGCAAGGACAAAAAACCAAACACTGCATGTTCTCACTCATAGGTGGGAATTGAACAATGAGAACACATGGACACAGGAAGGGAACATCACACACCAGGGACAGTTGTGGGGTGGGGAGAGGGGGGAGGGATAGCATTAAGAGATATACCTAATGCTAAGTGACGAATTAATGGGTGCAGCACACCAACATGGCACATGTATACGTATGTAAGAAACCTGCACGTTGTGCACATGTATCCAAAAACTTAAAGTATAATAATAATAAAACTTAAAAAAGTGCACATATTAATAATTACTAAAGTGCAAAACAGTAAATCCATTACTTATGGATTTACTGTTACTTATGAGACCCACATATAAAGTGAGGGTCTCATCTTACTTATGAGACCCACACAAAAAGTGAGGTGAATTCCTGAATATTAATTTGTTATTGCTGGTTGGAGAAATAAAAAATAACAATTAAAGAAATGTGTAGGTGTGTGATTATATGTGTTTTAATATGTGAGCTACTTTGTACTTGGAATAAGTTTTTTATTAAAAAATCAGGGAATAATATTTCAATGTGTTGTAAAACAGTAAATGTGGGTGAACAAATTTTAAATATCCTAAAAAAAAAAAAAGAAAAACTGTAGTATACCTGCTATGAAATTGCAGCTCTGTTCATTGTTTCTGAGTTTTTATTATTCACCTGTAGACTGGACTAGACCCTGAATTCTTCTAGTTCCTCCCATCCAGTTTTCTCTTATTGAATCAGTAAGAACAAAATCTGCTTTGTTCCTGAAGCCCTATAAGCTGGAGGTGGACAGCTCAATGTAAATTTCATGGGAAAACCCTCATGCCTGAAGTATGCGTCACTCAGAGCTCACCAATACGTTTGACACCATAACTACAGACACTCAAATGGAAAACCAGGATAAGAAGTTGACAACTTCACACTGCGAAAAGCTTTTCCCAAGTTGTCAGAACAAGTCTCTACATCAAAATCAGGCTCTACCCCTCTTAATTTGTCTATGCTTATGCCTGCCTCTTTCACTTGGCAGGATGATGGTATCATTAGAATTTCACATGAAGTAGCTTCTGAGAGTAGCATAACAGAGTGACAGATATATAATGTCACCCTCAAATTTTTACATAAGATATCATTTAGTCCACCCAATGGCTGACATTAGCAGCATCTTTAACACAATTGTTTGTTCAAATGTACAGTGGTCCTTTTTAAAGTTACATTTTCAGACTCACTTGTTCACACTCCTTGTTTTAATTTAATGAGCCATCGAATGCTACATAATAAAATTGTTCCCTACCAGCTGAACAGGAAGGAGCCTGTGCAGTTTCTGACACTGATTGTTGCACATAAACAAATATATCGAGTATCATAACGACTCAATCACAAAAGTTACCAAACATACTACTTGGTTAAAATTGCTAGACTCTTCTGGCTCATGCTTTGATCTATTCTATTTTAGTTAGTTTGCATCTTGCCTAAAGTGCATACTCCAAACTTTTGGTATTATCCTCCTAATAGTCATACTAGTAGCCTCTCTGGTGTGATAAATTCTACAGGTTTTAAAATTCTACAATTTGGTGTGGTGAATTCTACAAAAGTTTTTAAAAAGTTTTGTGTGCAGCCATCAACAAATACCAAAGGGTCTCTCTTTGGCTGAAATGACAAAAACTCAAAGAAATGTTTGATCAGGAAGACATCATAAACCTATAAATGATGGAAGCCCAATATGATGGTTACTGAGATGAATGCCAATGCTTTAAATTTTGGTCACACTCTCACCTAAGTGAGAGCCTAGAAACTCCAAAATAGAATCACTCATGCTAAATGCTACAATCTACAAGTGAAATTTTAATGAAGCAAAGAGATAACAGAACAGACTTTCGTTTTTTGTTGAAAACAGGAGATTCCACTCTACCTGAGACAGCATAATAAAAGTTTCCTCTGCTTTACATTGACAGAAAAGCGACCTGAAGTACCCTAATGTTAGCCAACTTATTTATTTATATGGCTTTGTTTACTGGTTCACACTTGACAAAACCCACTGTTTTGTTATTGTATAGCCCAGGGAGGGCTGTCACTATATTTGTAGAGTGAGAGCTGCCTTAAATAATAAATGAAAAATAAAATCTTTAACTACATTAGTTGTAATTTTTGTCTTTTGATGCATGCTCACACCCGCATTGCCAGTGAGTTTCACAGGCTCATCATTCTCACACTGATGCCCTTGCTTTTCTTTGTCACTTACAAGGACACTTCTGATTACAATGGGCCCACCCAGATAATCTAGAATAACATCCACATCTTAAGATTTTATCACCCCTGCACAGTGTTTTACCAGAAAAGTAAATGCACAGGTTCTGGAGCTAGGGTCTAAACACTTCAGGAGTCGTTATTCTGCCGACAGAGGTAACTTTCATAAATGTCACCCACAACAAAAACTTGCTTTGCTTCCTTCTGTGTCTCACTTTTCTGTCTGTGCACAAACATCAAGGTGAAACGCACAAACTCTATGAAGTAGCTGGATGACTCTTAGACCACTCATTTGAACTCCCTCAGCCTCTTTTCTAATCTTCAGCAGAAGGGACCCTTCACACATCAGAAAATGAAAAGTGGAAAGTAAATCAAAATGTGTAAGATACTAGTCACAGAGCAAGGTACCAGATGAGCCCTTGGGTAAAATTTTTTTTTTTTTTGAGATGGAGTCTCGCTCTGTTCCCAGGGTGGAGTGCAATGCCACGATCTGAGCTCACTGCGACCTATGCATCCCAAGTTCAAGAATTCTCCTTCTTCAGCCTCCTGAGTAGCTGGGATTACAGATGCATGCCACCATGCCCGGCTAAATTTTTGTATTTTTTGTAGAGATGGAGTTTCACCATGTTGGTCAAGGTGGTCTCAAACTCCTGACCTTGTGATCCGCCCACCTCAGCCTCCCAAAGTGCTGAGATTACAGGCATGAGCCACCATGCCCAGCCAGTAAACATTTTTATCAGACCTTTCCTTTCACCATTCCATTTCTTCACCCTCATGCAACTTCTCCTCTGACTTTTTTCTCTTCAGTGACTTACTCGGTCTAATATGCTGTTTAGCATCAAAAGCCACACTACAAACTCTTTTGTGACTCTCTTGGAAAGTCCTTGTGATGCCAGAACCTTCAAAGCCTAAGCCTTGCATCAGTGTGCCCCAAATAGGAGATATGGGGTCAAAGGAGATTATTTTGGAGCTTTATGTTTTAAAGACTGTGCTGCAAGGTTTCAGACTTTCATGGACTGTATCTATTTCCTTTGGCCTATTTCTTCCCTTTGGAATGGGAGTATTTACCCAATGCCTATAACCTCCATTGTGTCTTGAAAGTAACTAACTTGTTTTTGAATTTACAGGCTCAATAGGTAAAAGGAACTTGCCTTGTCTCAGATGAAACTTGCATTTTGACTTTTGAGTTAATGCCGGAATGAGTTAAAGACTCTAGAGACTGTTGAGAAGCCATTTTTTATATTTTAAATGTGAGAAAGACATGAGATTGGGAGGGACATTGGAGAGAATAATTTTTTTTGGACCTTTACCCCACCCAAATCTCAAGTCAAATTGTAATCTCCCAAAGTTGGAGTGGAGCCTGGTTGGATGTGATTGGATCATGGAGGTAGTTTCTCATATTTTAACACCATTCCCCTTGTCTGTTGTAGCAACAGTGAGTTTTATCTGGTTGTTTACCAGTGTGCAACTCTTGCTCTCTTCCTCCAGCTCCCATTATATAGATGTCTTCCTCACCATGGTTTTCTCCATGATTGTAAGTTTTCTGAGCCTCCTCAAAAGCTGAGCAGTTGCCAGAATCATGCTTATTCTACAACCTGCTGAATCATGAGACCATTCAACCCTTTTTCTTTATAAATTATTCAGGTTCATGTATTTGTCTGTAGCATGTAAAACAGACTTATACAGCCTTCTTTTCAGTAGAAAAAAAACTAGGGAGTAAACCATTCTAACTATGTACCAGATGCAAAGCCCAAGACAAAGAACAGAGCTATGAAGAAAATGCCTGGATAATCTCATTCTCCTAGCATGGCCAAAAGGCACAGCTGGAGGATGGGATGGTTTTGTCCCCAGTTTACTATGATCACTCATCTAGAACTCAGATTTAAAGTACAAATATAAAGACATAAGCTCACAGAAAAATTAAGAAAAATGTATATATACAGAAGCACTGTTTGATGACCTTAACATCTAGTAAGACAATATAAACCTGCCTGCCAACAGACCTAGCAAAAACGTATAAATTAAATTATGAGACATTTCTACTTTATTTTACCAACAATTTTAAAAACTATCTATATTCACCAAAGGTTACTAAAATACAATGTATAGAAAAGCATTTGGGCTTATTCACTTAATTTGTGAAGTACTCATTTATTTTTACTTCATTTGATACTATGTGTCAACAGTATATAAACGTGTGACATATACATATATGTGATGAAACATATAACATACATGCTCACATAAAGATAGAGACAAAAAGATTTTAGAGTTTTGATTTTAGGACTTTAGGCATGAGATCAGTAAAACCCACCATTTTATGGATAGTTGGATTCAAATTGCTTTCTTGTAAATGGTAAAACATTTATCTGAGGAAGACTTTACCGAGTTTTAGAGGAAAATACGTAGCACATTTACATCTCGAAGCAAAGAGAGAGAAAGAGAATTTAAGCTTTTTCAAGAAAAAATTTGGTGTGCTCAAGGAAGATTAAAAATAGATGCCAAGGTAACACAAAAATAATAGAAATTTTACCATGGCGTTTTATTTATTTTTTATTATACTTTAAGTTTTAGGGTACATGTGCACAATGTGCAGGTTAGTTACATATGTATACATGTGCCATGTTGGTGTGCTGCACCATTAACTCGTCATTTAACATTAGGTATGTCTCTAGTTCGAGATCCATGAGGAATCGCCACACTGACTTCCACAATGGTTGAACTAGTTACAGTCCCACCAACAGTGTAAAAGTGTTCCTATTTCTCCACATCCTCTCCAGCACCTGTTGTTTCCTGATTTTTTAATGATGGCCATGGATGAAACTGGAAAACATCATTCTCAGTAAACTATCGCAAGGACAAAAACCAAACACTGCATGTTCCTCTCATAGGTGGGAATTGAACATGAGAACTCATGGACACAGGAAGGGGAACATCACACTCCGGGGACTGTTGTGGGGTGGGGGGACGGGGGAGGGACTGCATTAGGAGGTACACCTAATGCTAAATGACGAGTTAATGGGTGCAGGAAATCAACGTGGCACATGGATACATATGTAACAAACCTGCACATTGTGCACATGTACCCTAAAACCCTAAAGTATAATAAAAAAAAAAAAAAACATTAGGTATGTCTCCTGATGCTATCCTCCCCCCTCCTCCCACCCAAAACAGTCCCCGATGTGTTATGTTCCCCTTCCTGTGTCCATGTGTTCTCATTGTTCAATTCCCACCTATGAGTGAGAACATGTGGTGTTTGGTTTTTGTCCTTGCGATAGTTTGCTGAGAATGATGGTTTCCAGCTTTATCCATGTCCCTACAAAGGACACGAACTCATCAATTTTTATGGCGGCACAGTATTCCATTGTGTATATGTGCCATATATTCTTAATCCAGTCTATCGTTGTTGGGCATTTGGGTTGGTTCCAAGTCTTTGCTATTGTGAATAGTGCAGCAATAAACTTACATGTGCATGTGTCTTTACAGCAGCATGATTTATAATCCTTTGGGTATATACCCAGTAATGGGATGGCTGGGTCAAATAGTATTTCTAGTTGTAGATCCCTGAGGAATCGTCACACTGACTTCCACAATGGTTGAACTAGTTTACAGTCCCACCAACAGTGTAAAAGTGTTCCTATTTCTGCACATCCTCTCCAGCACCTGTTGTTTATTTAGAGATGTAGCTTTTAATTTGGTCTCTCTTCTTCAACTGAATCACTGTGCTCAAGATAGAGCCCATTAAAGAAGAGGGCCAACAAAGTCTTTGCAATTTTTTGATTCTAATCATTTAAATATGCAAAAAAGAGAGCCAGTTGGAAGGGACAACGTTTAGACATTAAAAATCAAGGATTTCACTGAATCCCAGGTCCCCAAGAAGAGGAAAATGCAACGGGGACCATACTGTGCAACACTTCCACAGAGTACTTTGCTACAAAGGCATTTCCCTAATTGTTTAAACTGGGTCTTTTCCATCTAAACATGCAAAGAAATGAGTACCCCTCTGAAGCTAGAATAATTTATTATAACCACTGTTAGTCACCTTCAAAACCATAGCTCTTACCACTGACCCAGCAACCATTACACACAGGGTCAAATACTTTTACAGTACAAAGTAATGTAAAAGGCAAAGAGGTCAGGTAATACAAGGAGAAAATAGCAGAGTTTTAGACCTGAGAGAAATCCATTCACTTGCAACTCTTGGGGTTCCATGAGAAACAAAACTATGGTTGCTCCACTACAGGAGAGTCTGTGTCATCTTTTCTGTTTTCCTAAAGGGGTCCTAATACAGGAGTTATTGAGAAATTATTTTTAGGCAGCTAGAAAGGGTAAAAGAATTCTTGGTGGAATTTTCCTTTAATAAAAAGCAGCCCCAAACAATTTCTAACAGAAAACAGACAGAATGATCAGGCTGCAAGCATAGATAAGCACATGTAGATGCAGGCAGCTAAGAGCCAGGTACACCCAATATGGCCGTTTCTGCTCTTTTTTCCTTGTCACCACATGTGCAGGTGTCATGGTAACCACCAGGTAGAAGCCACATTTGCATAATAAAAGATTAGGGTGGGAGGGCCAGTCTTTTCTCGGGCTATGTAAATGGCACACCTGGTCAAAACAATCCCCTGGACCCTATGTAAATCAATCACTGCCTCCTCAAGTCTCTGTACAAAATCAATTGCATTCTCCCCAAATTGGAGACTCTCTCTTGGGTGACTGCTTTCTCAGTATGAGAAAGTTTTTTCTCTCTCTCTTCTTTTTTGTCTGTTAAAATTTTCATTCCTAAACCCACTACTCATGTGTTTCCATGTCCTGAATTCTTTCTCGGTGACAAAGAACCATGGATAGATTCCCAGACAACACAGCCATTTTATTTGGGAGTTCTCATCCGGGATTGTGATCAGAAGAGAAGATAGAAACATCAGAATGGTGAGTATGGAGCAAACCTCAAATCTTCCCTTTAATTTCAAGGTACTCTTCAAACGAATTTCCTTTCATTGACAACCGCACCATCACATGAGGCTGGGGGATGTCCTGGAGCAGCTGAGAATTTCTGGACAGGACACACCCTGATGTTATTCAAAGGCTTCTGGACTGAACACAGCCTCAGGCAGCCCATCCACATGTTGGTAATGGGTCTCCTAATTAGCTATCCTGTTGCAAATTTGTTCTTCCTTTCTATCCATGGTCTCTATGTCTCCCATTCTTTCTGTGTATGCAATATGTGGAAATTTTTACAGTTCAGGGAAACAGTTCTGTTAGGAAAGATCGGTAAATGCTATAATAACTAACCCAATAGGTCTCTCTCTCTCTCTCTCTCGGTCGCTCAGGAAGCCTCCATGTCAGCACATGGAGGGCTGAGCCCATCATGGCCACGGAGTTAGTTGGGATGAACCTCTCCAGCTCCGAACCCCTGCTCTGTCCCAGGCTCCCCATCCTGCGTCTCAACGAGCCATGGCCCGTGGGGTTCCTGGGTAACTCACCACAATGGGGAAGGTGTGGTGACCACAGGACAATCAGCTGGGCAGAGAAGAGAGGACATCAAAGATGGTCAGGAAGAACATGAGAAACTCTGAGCTCCACCTCAGCGCCAGACCCCAGGCAGCCATAGAGTGACTGAGAAATATCCCTTTGACTATGGGACTCACAGCCCCCACTGAGCAACCAACACAGGCCTCTACTCCCAAGAGGCATGAGAGATTCACCCTGCACACCTCCAGGAAGGACAGTTTCCTCTGGGACACCCAGGTCCTAAATGTCCATCCTTGGAATCTGCAGCCAAGCTAGACACGATTACAGAAAGGAAGGGTCCCTCTCACCAGGCAACACACAGCTTACCCACAGCACAATGGGGCGTCATTGTGACAGGGACCTGGTGGAGCTCCAGCCTCCTGCACTGAAGGGGAGAGCCAGATGGAGATGAAAGATGGCAAAGGGCGTGAATGTGCACCCCAATGCAGAGCCATGGGGACAGCAGGAGGCTGAGGCCCAGGACTGTGTTTGCCCAACCTGCAGGGTATGTGTGTGACTGTGTGGGTCTGTGTGTGTCTCTTCTGTGTGTGTGGTGTGTGTGTCTGCACAAAGTATGTGTTGAGGTTTGGTGAAAGAATCACTGCTGAAAAAGGCAGAGGCCTCTACAATTCCCAGGGACCTGAAACATGGACAAAAGGAAAAACAGAAGTAGGGACAAGGAGGCAGGACAGAGAGAGGAGGGAACAGAGAGGTGTCCTGGGCCTGACCCCGCCCATGAGCCTAAGAATTGCTCCTGCCCCAGGAAGAGGCTCAGCACAGAAGGAGGAAGGACAGCACAGCTGACAGCCGTGCTCAGGAAGCTTCTGCATCCTAGGCTCATCTCCACAGAGGAGAACACACAGGCAGCAGAGACAATGGGGCTCCTCTCAGCCCCTCCCTGCACACAGCGCATCACCTGGAAGGGGCTCCTGCTCACAGGTGAGGAGAGAACTTCCTGGGAGAGGACAGGAGGAGGAAGCAGAGTGACGGGATGGGGTCTCCTGGAGAGGATGGGGTTCTAAAAAATAAAAGAAGCCAGCACATTGAGAGGCTGAGGTGGGTGGATCACGAGATCAGGAGCTCGAGATCAGGAGTTCAAGGTCAGTCTGGCCAACAGAGTGAAGCCCTGTCTCTACTAAAAATACAAAAAATTAACCAGGTATGCTGGTGTGCTCCTGTAATCCTAGCTACTCGGGAGGCTGAGGCAGGAGAATCACGTGAACCCGGGAGGCAGAAGTTGCAGTGAGCCGAGATAGAGCCACCGCACGCCAGCCTGGGCGACAGTACGAGACTTTGTCACAAAAAAAAAAAAGAAAAAAAGAAGGAAAGAAGGCTCTGTTGGAGCCTGGATAGGGGAAAATACACCAGAGAGGGACAGGGGTCAAAACAGGAAAGCCACATTGAACCGGAATTGGTAAGAGGTAGGAAAATCTTAAGTGTTCTGTTTTCCTGATTAATCATAAGGGGCAACCACATTTTGAAAAATGATAATAATAACTATATCAGATGACACTTCAAATAAAAATATAAACAGGGCATGAAACACTGTCCTCAGCAAAAACCTCGACAATTGGGAGAAAACAAAAACACCCAGGGCGTGGAGGGCCCTGAGAACTCTCACATCTACAGGAGTCTGCAGCCTATTACAGGCACTGGGGTGCAACCAAGATCACAAAAGTCCCTGTCCTCACGGAGCTCACGCTGTCATGGGGAGGAAGACAGACATGGAAAGAGATCTAGAATGTGAGGTCAAGTGTTGACAAGAACCCTGGAGGGAGCAGAGCAGGGAAAGGTCAGAAAGGGAAGACCGAGGGTCTCTGAAGGTGGTGTCAGGAAAGAAGTCTAAGGATGCTCTGATGTGAGCAGGACCTGAGGGCACTGTGGAGGGGGCTGTGCGGACCCCCGGGGAAGAGGATTCCAAACAGAAAAATGCCAAGGTCAGAAGTGTTGAAGGAATGGGGGTCATGCTGCTGGCCTTGACCTAGTAGGACAGTAGGACACACACACATACACACACACAAACATACATGCCCCTTTTGTGTGTGTATGTGTTTCTGTGGGCGTGTATGTGTGTGTGTGTGTGTGTCTTCAAGGCTGTGGTTTGCAGAGAACTTCTCAGGACAAAGGGCCCCATCTTTTCACCCCAATACATAGGTCTCATTATTAATTGATGCTCTCTCCACCTCCTAGCATCACTTCTAAACTTCTGGAACCCGCCTACCACTGCCCAAGTCATGATTGAAGCCCAGCCACCCAAAGTTTCCGAGGGGAAGGATGTTCTTCTACTTGTCCACAATTTGCCCCATAATCTTGCCAGCTATAGCTGGCACAAAGGGCGAATGATGGACCTCCACAATTACATTACATCATATGTAGTAGCCAGACAAATAATTATATCTGGGCCTGCATACAGTGGACGAGAAAAACTATATTCCAATGCATCCCTGCTGATCCAGAATGTCACCAGGGAGGACGCAGGATCCTACACCTTACACATCAGACAACCAGGTGATGGGATTAGAGGAGCATCTGCACATTTCACCTACACCTTACACCGTGAGTGATTCCACATGATCCCTGGGTTCTGGGGGCAGGGGTCATTTCTACTTCACACACACAGGATTGTCAGGCATGGACTGTGCCTGTGTCCCTCTCTGCATTATGTCCCATGCTGGGGTTTGGGCATTTAATGCAGGACACACACAGAGGAGACAAATTTCAACAGATCAGAATTCCTTTCCCGCATCCAGACCCTGCAGACACTTGCTGCAGAGGAAGGACAGTCTGATGTGGGGACTCAGTAGCAGGAGATCAGTTTCAGCCAAGCTCCTCATGCCCTCTTCATAAATTTCACCCTGAGAAAGACCCTGGAGAACTGAGTATGGCTTGGCCTGAGGGGCACCTGAGATACTCTCAGAGAAGCTCAGCCCTAGAAACCTCAACCCCAAACCCCTGTCCCTAAATCCTTACTCCAGATAAAGCTGAGGAGCCTGTGCCAGGGCTGGGCTGTGGCTTCTTCGGCAGGGCTTACTGGGACCAAGGATTTACCAGCTGTCTGAGGACTGTGTCTCCTGGAGCTGCTCACCAGCCAGGGCTCAGCCCTCAGAGCCACATCTGGGCAAGGACAGAGCTTCCTTCACCTGAGACTCAGAGTGGAGAGGACAGAAAGACAAGCTTTGTGGACCATCAGCCAACTGCCTTGGGAGGCTTAGGACAGTCCATAGAGAGTCTAATGTCTCCAGAAGCAGAAACAGAAGAGAGAAAATGTACCTGGTAGCAGCTTGTCCACAGGGATCTGACCTAAAGGTGCTTTCTCATGGAAGGAAATTAATAATAAATGCTGTTTGTGTGAACACCTCCACTGTGCCAAGCATTAGGTCAGGTGACTGTGAATAATTTAAAATTTATTCACAGATAGCATGAAAAGCCACAGTCCATTTGCCATTTATCTTATTTGATTCAGAGAATACTGAGGCACAGGAAGGCACAGTCACTGAATCAGAGTCACACAAACACAAAGGGGAGATCAGGGTCACATGAGGTCTGTCTGCAGCCACAGGCCCATCCTCTCCTCCACCAGAAGTGAGGGCTTACTGGGTTCCAAGGACCCCATAGTCATTTATTGGCTCAAATCCTCTCTTCTTAGGCATCCAAACCTCAGAGGAGTGAGAGCAAATGGTCAGCTCATTAGTCTGTACCCCAGAACTAAATCACCTGCCTCAACCGTCAGAGTCAGTGCAAAAAAAAGTCCAGACCACTACCTCAAATCTTAACCCCCATCACTGAACCTGAAATCCTGTGTTTCCCAAAGTATCCATGTCATTGTCATGAGAGGATCAAGGAGAGGACCTTGTTTTCTTTCCTCACTCACAACCGGCAACAGCAGAGGGCCAGCGAGAGACACGCACTCAGGAGTTCTCACATAACAAATGAAGGAATCGAATGAAGAAATGAATGATCCAAAACCTCTTTAGAGACGGGATCTTGGATGCAGAATCCTAGGAGGTTCTAGCCACACCTGTCCCTTGTCCTTCAGAGGCTGACACCCATGTTTCATCCCCCCACTACCTCCTGCAGCTAAAGCCACCCCACCTCATGTAACTCTGAAGCTCTTTGGCCACCGGAGGGTTCTCAGGGCTCCTTGGTCCTGGACTGTGGAACTCGGGGCACCTGGTCCCTGGGGTCTCTGAAGTCAGTGTAGCCCTCACTGCTCACTGCCATGGTGTCTCTGCCTCTCTCTGCTTCTCTGTGTCCCTCATCTTCCTCCCACTTCATTCTGACTGGCAAGCCCTGACCTGCGCAGCTTCTTCCTCCACCCCTAGGCCTTCCCCAGACACTCCCTCTAACTAGGCAGGCTGTTCTGTTCCCTTCCCGCTAACACTGTGGCCTGGCCCACCTCCCAGGAAATAGGAAAGGTGCAGAAATCACTGGAGTTGCCACTCCCGCAAGGCTTCATCTCGAGCCAATGTCCCCAGGTCACTAAGAGAATGACCTTCCACTGTATTCCCATCCAAGGCTCTTTCCCTTTGTGAGGCTGACCTGTGGACAAGACCATGGGACAGAGATAGGCAGTTCCTCCATCCACTCTTATAATTGCCAGACAACTTCTTCTGGCCTCCTGCACACATACAAAAAAAGTTATTGAAATGGTGATTTGTAGTAAAGAAAGATTTTAACGACTCCAAGTCTGCCAAACTGGAGGACGGAGGTTTATTATTCCTCAAATCAGCCTCCCTGGTGGATCAGGGGTTAGAGATTTTCAAGGATAGTTTCAGGGGCACAGGACTAAAAAATGAGTACTGCTGATTGTTTGGTGATGGAATCATGCGGGCGGAGGGAAATGATCTGTTTGTGCTTGAATCTGCCTCTAGGTAGGGACCACATGACTGGCTGAGCCATTAGTCATAGGTATGGATGAGGTCAGCCGGTTGCCAGAATGCAAAAGAATGAGAAACATCTCAAAAGACCAATCTCACGTTCTACAATAGTGATGTTATCTACAGGAGCAATTAGTTACAAATTTTGTAAACTCTGGCCAAATGACATATGAGCAGTCAGGGATTATAGAAATTGTGCCTACATTTTAGCAGAATTCAGTTCCCTCCTATCATCTTAATCTCATGGTCTTTCACTAGTTTTACAAAGGCAGTCCCTGGGCAAAGTAAGGGTGTTAGTTTTATGGAGGAACTATTATCATTCTTGCTTCAAAGTTAAACCATAAACTAAATTCCTCCCAAGGTTAGCCTGGCCTATGCCCAGGAATGAGTGAGGACAGCCAGCCTGAGACTAGATGCCAGATGGAGTCAGCCATGCTAGTTTGCTGTCACTGTTGTAATCTTTGCACGACTCACCAGGGTGTCAGAGGCTGTACAGGCTTGCAGTCCCCAAAGCCCATGGGCTCATTTCACCCGCTTCACTCATGACTCCATCCTCAACCTGCTATGGAGCTCACATTCTCTGGTCACTTCCTAGAGACTTCTGGCTTCCTGTCAGGCACAAAACAAGCTTGAAATTTGTCTCTCAGTTCTAACACTAAGTAAAAACCTGAACAAACTCAGAAGTCAACAACTCGCTAAAATCCCACAGAGATGGCTGGGCACAGTGGCTCACACCTATAATCCCAGCACTTTGGGAGGCCGAGGCATGCACAACATCAGTAGATAGAGACCATTCTGGCTAATATGGTGAAACCACGTCTCTACTAAAAATACAGAAAATTAGCCAGGCGTGGTGGCGGGCGCCTGTAGTCCCAGCTACTTGGGAGGCTGAGGCAGGAGAATGGCGTGAACCCTGATGTTGGAGCTTGCAGTGAGCTGAGATCATGCCACTGCACTCCAGCCTGGGCGACAGGGTGAGACTCTGTCTCAGAAAGAAAATTGCTGTTAGAGAAATGAAGAATGCTTTTGATGCTTACTGGTAGACTGCACACAGCTGAGGAAAGAATCCCTAGCTTGAGGATGTGTCAGTAGAAACTTCCAAACCTGAAACAGGAAAGTTCAAAAAGAGTGGGGAGAAAAAAGTGGAACAACATATTCAACTTCATATTTAATATTTTGTTTTGACAATAGCAATTTTTAAATTTTGTAGTTGTAGGACAACTACAAAGGCTGCAACATACACGTAATGGGAATACTGGTGGTTTAGGGGACCAGTTGGAGGTGGCCAGGTGGGTGCTATCTGATGGTTTTACTGCCTGTGCCACATACAACTGTTTCCTCATGATGATGCCGTTCTCATACGGTGGAGTTCTTCGTGTGGGGAGACACACGAGCCATTGGCATCTCACTTAGACTCTTCCTAATTCACACAAACTTAAACCCTAGTGGTGTTTCCTGAGCTTAAGAGAAAATGAAGAAAGCATTTCACATACCAGTTTTGGGGTCCTCCCCATTTTTCCTAACTCTGCACAGAAATTAGAAGCAGGGAGTTCTTTCTATATTTACTAACGTAACACACATCTCTTCTTTTAATTTGGCATCATTCCTCCCTTTATGTAATTGATGCACTGACCATTTCTGTCCGTTTAAAGGGACTCTCTCTACTGAAGGAGTTGCGAATTTCAAATCAACTTTGGCATGCTTCTTTGAGCATTATGTGATCCTGCTGGAATTCATGGCACACCTAAACCTTATTTCGGTCTCAAGCCAAATACTACTACCAGCAATTGATCTTAGATGTTTGGACCATCAGTAAAAATTTCGACTTAAGAAAACATTTTAATGTTTCCTCCAAATTTTTTTGTTGTTGTTGTTACTAGAGTCAGAACATAACATGAGGTCTAAACTCCTGACAATTTTTTATGGGAAAATTCCAGTATTACAAATTGAGCATCCCAAATCCAGAAATCCAAAATCTGAAATGCTCCAAAACTCAACACTTCTGACCACCGATGTGATGCTTAAAAGAAGTGCTCACTGGCGCATTTTGGATTATAAATTTTTCAGATTGGGGATGCTAAACCTGTATATATACCGCAAATATTCCAAAATAAAAAAAATAGCAATCCAAAACACTTGGTTTTAAGCTCTCTGCATAAGGAGCAGTTTATCTGTATGAACTATAGGCATGAGGACATCTCTAGAACATCCTCGTCCTGCGTAACTGAAACCGCACACGCAGGGAACAACGCTCTATTCCCCTGATCCCAACTCCTGGAAACTACTATTCTACCCTCTGATTCACTCTGGAATCAACTGATATGAGGTGCATAGAGTAGTCAAACTCAGAATCAGAGAGTAGAATGTCTAATGAGAGAAGGTATCTGCAAGACTTCTTCCCAAAATTGGTCTAATATTCACCAAACACATATGGTCCATGAGGGCCAGACTTCCATCATCAGTTCATGTTCACCCTTTCCACCAGACAGTTATGCATTTGTAAACATCCACATGTGTTTCTAGAAAGATCCACATGGTCCTCACCTGACCTCTACAGGGGGAAGGGAGCATCATGGACCCAGAACAGGGAACATGGTCTTGGTCCAAAGCTATCAGCTCTTGCCTGTCCCCTTCACTCTTTGTAGGTCATTCCTTCGACTCTTCTCTATCTTTAGAGGTCACTGGCTCAAGTTAGTCACTATGAGACACCTGGGAAAACTCCCACACCTTGTGGCTCCACTGCCTGATGACTGAACTGACTTCCAGGCCTGACTCTGGTCTCTCCCCTGTGTTATTTCTGCTGAAGTACCCAGCCCCAGGCCAGGCTTTCCAGTACCCAAATCGTTTAAGGACAATGGGAAGTTCCATCATCCATCTCTAGGATGTCCTTGGAAAGGGAAGCTGCAGATAAAACATAGCTTGGGGGACAAAGTAAGACTGAAACTAAGAAGATTCCAGCACTGCATGCTCCAAGTGAGGACCACAAAGAGGGCCAGGCAGGCAGTTGGAGATGGAGGGACTCACAGAGGCACCAGGGGCTGTGCCTGCTGGTCCTGTGTCTTTCCATGACCCAATGCTGCTGCTCAATTCACACTTAAGAAAGTTTGTGCTTCTCCCACATAAAGCAGGCAGCCACACAATCTCTGAGCCCTCAGATTGCCATGCATCTCTTTTGTAACACACACACCTGCCATGGGCTTTTAAGGAGTTGGGTGGGCTGAGAGGTGGGAAATGCCAACTCTGATTGAAAAATTCCTTTAGAGGAATCAAAGGTGCCACACAAGGCAATCTTCTCTCTGTTCTCCACACAGTGGACACTCCCAAGCCCTCCATCTCCAGCAGCAACTTAAACCCCAGGGAGGACATGGAGATGGTGATCTTAACCTGTGATCCTGAGACTCCAGATGCAAGCTACCTGTGGTGGATGAATGGTCAGAGCCTCCCTGTGACGCACAGGTTGCAGCTGTCTGAAACCAACAGGACCCTCTTTCTATTTGGTGTCACAAAGGATATTACAGGACCCTATGAATGTGAAATACGAAACCCAGTGAGTGCCAGCCGCAGTGACCCAGTCACTCTGAATCTCCTCGGTGAGTATCTTCTGTTCCTCTAGGAGCCAGGCTGCCATCCCAAATACACATGGTCAGAGTCCAGGCCTCTCAGTCCCTCTCAGGTCCAAGTACAGAGACCTTTACCCCTGGACATCAAAGCTGGCCATGACTTTCTGCCCCAGGCAAACCAGAGTAGGCCTAGGCTTGATCAACAATTGGAGAAAAGAGGCTGCTCCTGTCATGGAGACTCAGGCTCCACAGCTTGTGATGGGAGAAACAGGTGAATGTCTCAGGCTCCAGATCAGTGAACACAGCGGGGATTTGGCTGGGACTTCAGTGTTGTGACTTGGCTCATAGGGCCACTGTGGCCCTTCCACAGACCAGGAGTTTCCCTTCCCTCTGACAATATCACCTGTGACTTTATTCTCCTTGCTCCAGATGGCCTGGATGCCCCCACCGTTGCTTCCTCACACACCTATTACCATACAGGAGAAGTCCCCAAGCTCTCCTGCCTCACAGACCCTCACCCGCTCGTAGAGCATTCTTGGCTGATTGATGGGAAGTTCCAGCAATCAGCACAAGTGTTCTTTATCCCCCAAATAACTAAAACATATAGAGAGGTCTATGTCTCTTTCATCAATAACTCAGCCACTGGAGGAACAAATCTCATAATCAAGAGGATCATAGTCATTGGTAAGTGGATCCCTGGAGCACTGGCAATATGTTTTCCAGTGCAGTCTATCTAGCTATCAGGGAAGAGCCACCTGCCCTCTGCAAAGGGAGAGGGAAAATCAAAAACCCAGGACAGGGAATATGTTTCTGCTACAAAACCACCAGCTTTTGCCTGTCCCCTTCACTCTTTCTAGATCATTCTTTAGACTATACACTAACAATGAACAATCTCAAAGGAAATTAAGAAAAGAATTTCAATTGACATTAACATCAAAAGGAATAAAATATTTTGGAATAAGTTTAACCAAAAAGGTCAAATGATTATTCCCTGAAAACTACAAAACATTGCTGAAAGAAATTAAAGATGATATCAATACATGGAAAGACATTTAATTTTCATGGATTGGAAGAATCAACATTGTTAGAAAGACAATACTACCCAATATGAGTTGCGGATTCAATGCAACCCCTACCAGAATCCCAGTAATATTTTTTGCAGAACTAGAAAACTCTGTCTGAAATCTGACATGACAGGCTCTTACTAATGACTGCCACAACAGAAACACTGAGAAAAAGATGCAGCCATGGAAAGGTGGAAAGTTCTGATGACACAGAAAATAACAATCAGCCTTTCTCACATCCCAAAGCCTTCAAAAACATACGAGTGCAGCATGGCCAGTATGGAACATTTTAGATTTTGAATGTTTCAGATTTGGGATGCTAAACCAGTAAGTATATGAAAAATATTTCAGAATCAAAAAACGTCAGAAATCCAAAACACTATTTGTCCTAAGTCTTATGCAGAAGAAATACTCAATCTGTGTGAACTATAGGCATCAAGCTGTACAGCAGATCTCTAGAACCTCCCCACCTTGCATACCTGAAACTGCACAGCCATGAACAACGTCTGATTCTCCCCATTCCCAGCTCCTGGCAACCAGCAGTCTCTTCTCATATTCACTCTGGAATCCACTTACATGAGGTCCCTAGAGTAGTCGAACCCATGGAATCAGAGAGTAGAATGTCCAGTGAAAGAAAGTATTTGCAAGACTTCTCTCCAAGTTTGTCTCATATCCATCAAACACACATGGCCCATGAGGATCAGATTTCCAGCAGTTCATTCCCACCCTTTCCACTAGTCAGACCTGCATTTGCAAATGTCCACATGTATTTCTGGAAAGATCCACATGGTCCTCACTTGCCCTCTGCAGAAGGAGAGGAAACTTAAAGAACCCAGGACAGGGAGCATGGTTCTGCTCCAAAGCCACCAGCTCTTGCCTGTCCCCTTCACTCTTTCTAGATCATTCCTTGCACTCTGTTCTATCTTTAGAAGGCACTGGTTCAAGTAAGTCATCATGAAACACCTGCAAAAAACTGCCCCACCTTGTGCCTCCACTGCCTGATGACAGAACTGACCTCCAGGCTTGACTCTGTTCTCCCCTGTGTTATTTCTGCTGAAACATCCAGTCCCAGGCCTGGCTGCTCAGTATCTTCAGGGTTTCAGGACAATGGGAAGTCCCATTATAACTCATCTCTAGAATGTCCTTGGAAATGGAAGCTGCAGAGAAATCACATCTAGGGGGGAAAAGTAGGATGGAATTTGGAAGGGGCCCAGCAGTTGCACATTCCTGGTAAGGATCCCAAGGAGAGCCAGCCAGTCAACTGATTAGGGAGTTACTGGGAGGGGTACCAGGGGCTGTGACTCCCACTGACGTGTCTGTCCATGAACCAACACTGCTTCTCAATTGACACTTGAGAAAGTCTGTGCTTCCCTAAGACATAGCAGGCGGCCTCACAGTCTTTGAGCCCTTAGATCATCATGCATCTGTCTTGTGACACATGCAACAGCTATTGGCTTTCAAGGACTTCGGTGGGCTGAGAGGTGGGAGATGTCAACTCTGATTGAAGGATGCCTGTGGAGGAATCAAAGGTGCCACAAAGGACAATCTTCTCTCTGTTATCCACACAGCGAAGCTGCCCAAGCCCTACATCACCATTAACAACTTAAACCCCAGGGAGAATAAGGATGTCTTATCCTTCACCTGCGAACCTAAGAGTAAGAACTACACCTACAGGTGGTGGATAAATGGTTGGAGACTCCCAGTCAGTCCCAGGGTAAAGCGACCCATTGAAAACAGGATCCTCATTCTACCCAGTGTCATAAGAAATGAAACAGGACCCTATGAATGTGAAATACGGGACCGATATGGTGGCATCCGCAGTAACCCAGTCACCCTGAATGTCCTCTGTGAGTATCTTTTGTTCCTCTGTGGGCCAGGACACAAGCTTAAATCCAAATGACCAGAGGCCAGGCCTCTCAGTTTCCTCCGTTCCAAGTATAGACACCTTTACTTCTGGACATCTGAGCTGGCCATGACTCCCTGCCCTGGGTTGGCACAGCCTTAACCAAGAATATAAGGGGAGGGGACGCGCTTGTCATGGGAGACTTGTGGCCCACAGCTTGTGATGGGAGAAACAGGTGAAGACCTCAGGCTTCGGCTCAGTGAACATAGAGGGGGTTTGGCTGGGACTTGAGGGTGTGTCTTGGCTCAGAGGGTCACTGTGTCCCTTTAAGAGACCAGGAGCATCCCCTTCCCGTGGATGACATCACCTGTGGCTTTATTCTTTTTGCTCCAGATGGTCCAGACCTCCCCAGCATTTACCCTTCATTCGCCTATTACCGTTCAGGAGAAAACCTCTACTTGTCCTGCTTCGCGGACTCTAACCCACCGGCAGAATATTCTTGGACAATTAATGGGAAGTTTCACCTATCAGGACAAAATCTCTCTATCCCCCAAATTACTACAAAGCATAGCGGGCTCTATGCTTGCTCTGTTCGTAACTCAGCCACTGGCAAGGAAAGCTCCAAATCCATAACAGTCAAAGTCATTGGTAAGTGGATCCCAACATCCTTGGCAATAGGGTTTTAGGTGGAGTCTATCTGGTTTTCAGAGAAGAGTCAGGAAAACATTCTTATTCCCAGCCTGTGTCCCATGGGCACAAGCAAATCCCAAATTCTCCTCCTGAACCCTCCCAATTTGTCTCTACAGACTCTCTTCTCCTTGTTTTTCTCTTTTCTCATGGCTAACTTTGTGTCTGGCCTGAGAAAGGTAGGGAGGGGGCTTTATCAGCCCTGAGCCCTATGTAGTAGATTCTCGCTGTCACCAACACATCCCCTTCTGCCACGTCTTTGTTTGCTTGTACCTATTAAATGAGCTACAAAGAACATCTGATGCTTTGAAACAAGCTCACACTTTTCCTCCAAATGAGAGGAGGAAGCCCCTTGGGTGAGGGAGGAGCAGCTCAGACTCTGCTTCCTGCTCTGCTCCGGGCTCCTCTGGTGACTGGCCATGCCTGACTCCACCTTGGGTGGGACCAGCATGTGTGGAGAAAGAGCCCTGGTGGTCTCTGCTGAATTTGGCTAAATCGAGCTGCCAGTTGAAGACAAGCCTCCCCCGGGCCAGGCTGCAGGAAATGAGAAGAGAGGGAGCCTCAGGGCAGACTCCGGAGCTGCATCCTGGCTCTGAAGTCACCGGCTGTATGAGGCTGTGGGCACAGCACGTGGGACTCACTACAGAGGACAGTGACTGACACAGAGCTGGAGAAATAGGGAGATTCACCCCTGGGGCTCTGCATGGCAGGAAAGGGGCAGTGCCAAAAACTGTGTAATTATAGAGAGGGTAAGACTACCAGACACTTTATATATATCTCATATAAGACACCATTAACTATTTCTAAGTGTGCAATTTGGTGTTGTGTAACCATCACACTATCCATTTCCAGAACTTTTTCCTCTTACCATATTAAACCTCTGTACTCAATAAACAGTAACTCTCACCCTTCTTCCCCTAACCCTTAGCACCCACCATTCTACTTTCTGTCTCTACATAACTGGCTATTCTAACTACCTTTTATAAATGGAATTATATAATAATTATCCGTTTGTGTGTGGCTTATTTCAGTTAGCATAATATCTTCAAGGTTCATCCATTTTGCACGATGTATTGGAATTTTATTCCTTGTTAAGGTTGAATAACATTTCAATGTATAGATACACCTCATTTGCCTACCCACTTCTCTTTCAATGGACTTTTCAGTTGTTTCCATTTTATGGCTATTGTGAGTAATGCTTCTCTGAACATCAGTGTACAAATATTTGTTCAAATTTCTTTCAGTTCTATGGGGAGTATGTCCAGAAGTGGAATCGCTGGATCAAATGGCAATTTGTTGTTTAATTTTTTGAGAAAGAGCCACAGCACTTTTTACAGTGGCTATAACATTTCCCATTCCCATCAGCAATGCACTAGAGCTCCAATTTTTCCATCTACTTGAAAACACCTGTTGATTTTGTTGCTGCCATTGTTGTTGTTTATCAAAGCCATCCTAAAGTGTGTGAGCTGGTGTAACATTGTGGTTTTGATTTGCATATCTCTAAGTATTCGTGACGCTGAGGAACTTTGCGTGGCTTATTGGATATTTGTATATCTTCCTTGGAGAAAACTCTATTTTAATCCTTTGTTCATTTTGTAATTGGGTTTTTGGATGTTTGCTGTTGTTGACTTGTAGCTTTTCATGTATTCTGGAAGTTAATTTCTTATCACACATATAATTTGTAAATATTTGTATCATTTCATGGGTTGCCTTTTTAATTTCTTGATAATGTTCTTTGATACGTAAAACATTTTGATTTTTATGAAGTCCATTTTATCCATTTTATTTCTTGCCTATGCTTTTGATGTTACAACCAAGAAATCATTCTGAAATCCAGTATCATGAAGCTTTTCTTCTAAGAGTTGTATAGTTTTTGCTCTTACATTTAGATCTTTGATCTATTGTGGGTTAATTTTTGTACATGATGTTAGGTAAAGATTCCACTCTTCTTGCCCTTGGATATCCAGCTTTCCCAATATCATTTGGTGAGAACACTGTCCCTTCCCCACTGAACGATCTTGGCACACTCGATGAAAATCATTTGGCCATATATGCAAGCATTTCTTCCTGGGCTATTATATTTCACTAATTTCTATGTCCTCCTTTATGCCAGTACCACACTGTATTGATTACTGGGGCTTTGTAGTAAATGCTGAAATCAGGAAGTGTGAGTCCTCCATCTTCATTCTTCCTCTTCAAAGCTGTGTGTCTATTTAGAGTCATGAGATTCAATATAAATTTTAGGACAGATTTTTCTTTTTCTGCAAAAATGTCACGGAGATTCTGATAGGAATTGTATTGAATCTGCAGCTCACTTTGGGTGGCACTGTCCTCCTAACAATATTGAGTCTTCCAATTCACGAAAACAAAATATATCTTTCAATTTATTGATGTCATAGTTCATTTCTTTCAGCAGTATTTTGTAGATTTCAGGTAAATTATTTCACCTGTTTGCTTAAACTTACTCCTAAATATTTTATTCTTTTTGATGTTAATATAAATTGAAATCTTTTTTTCTTAATTTCCGTTCAGATTTTTCATGGTTAGTGTGTTGAAATAGAACTGATGTTTGAATGTTGATTTTGTATTGTGCAACGTTGCTGAATTTATTTCTTAATTCTAATAGGTTTGTTCCATCTTTAGGATTTTCTACATATAAGTTCAAGTTATCAGTAAACAGAAATAATTTTATTCCTTCCTTCCAATTTGAATGTCTTTTTTTAAACTCTTGCCTAATTTTTCTGACTAGACCTTTCAGTACTATGTTGAATAAAATAGTCAAAAGCAGGCATCCTTGTCTTCTTCCTGCTCATACAGGGAAAGCTTTCAGTCTTTCTCCATGGAGTATGATGTTAGCATTGTATTTTTCACAATTGAATTTATGTTGAGGTGGTTTCCTTCCAACTTAGAATGTTTTTATTATGAAAAAATATTGAATTTCATCAAATGCTTTTATTGATTCAATCTTATTACTGATTATAGTTCTATTCATATTTTTGTGTGTTTCTTGGAGTTTGTCTACTTCATCTAGGTTATCCAATTTATTGGCATACAATTATTTATAGTACTTTTGTAATCATTATTTTATTAGAATTGGTAGTAATCTCTTCATGCTTCATTTCTCTTTTTTTTTGAAGAGGGAGAGACAGACTCTCACTCTGCCGGCCAGCCCAGGATGGAATTCAGTGGTGTGATTATGGCTCACTGCAGCCTCAACCTCCTGGGCTCAAGCAATTCTCCTTCTTCAGCCTCCCAAGATGCTAGGATTACAGGTCCATGCCACCATGCCAAGCTAATTCGTTGTTTTTTTTTTTTTTTTTTTTTTGTAGAGACAGGGTCCCCTCAGGTTACCTATGCTGGTCCAAACACCTGGTCTCAAGAAATCCTTCGGTTGTGACCTCCCAAAGTGCTAGGACTAAAACGTGACCCACCATGCTCGGAGTCCACTTTCATTTCTGATTTTAGTAATTTTAAACTTTTCCCTTTTTTTCTTAGTCAATCTAGTTAATGGTTGTCAATTTTGTTGATTTTATTTTGAAGAATCAACTTTTGGTTTCATTAATTTTGTTTCTTTCCATTCTCCATTTTATTTATATCTACTCTAATCCTTATTATTTCCCTCATTCACTGTGCTTGGGTTTAGTTTATTCTTCTTTCATATCCTGAAGTATTAACGTAGTTGTTCACCTGAGATCTTTCTTCTTTCTTAATGTGAGAGTTTACAGTTATACATTTCTTGCACAAGACTCAACTTCTCTGAACGTCTGATTCCTCACCTGAAAATTGCAATGAGAGTGCTTTCTTCATACCATTCTTTAAAGGTTTAATGCAGTCAATGAAACAAGATGCCACACACAGAGGACCAATGTCAGCTGCTATATTACTACCATCATCATTAGCCTTGAGGTCAAATAGTCCTAGAATCAAATCTCAGATCCACCTGTCATTAGCCATATGACACCAGGAAAGTTTTTACACCGCTTTAAGCTTCTGTCTTTTCATCGGCAAAATGGAAATAATGTCTACCTCCCAGGGTTATTGTGTGGATTAAATGAGATACAGGTAAAGTATTTAGCACAGGGCCTGGCACATAGGAAGTGCCCCTCAACAGTACCTACCTTTTTCCATATGTATATGGAAAAATAGGTAACACATAAAACACGAGGACATGGTTACTGACTGCTTGTGGGAGAGAAAGAAAAAAGCTGAGTGCAAAGAATCAAGCCTGGTATGTTAGTTCTTACCAACTGAGATGCATCCAAGATGGGATTAGACATATAAGATAATTGATCAGGGAAGACACCTGTGAGGGAATGTGGGACACGCATGAAGGTAGCATGGGAGAACCCACAGACCACTATACAGAGCTAATTCCTGTGAAAAAGAAAGAGAAAGAAGTTTTAGGTACCAATGCAGTTCTAAGAGTTTTTGCAAGGCTGATGGGGAGTCCTCCAACCAGTCACCCATTAGAGTTAAAGAGAGCCTCAGAGAACTAGGCTTGCTTTCACACCCTTGCTGGGAGCCTGTGGGAAAGAAGCTTTCTGTGCAAAGGAGGTGGTGAATTTGAAATGCACTGATGTGGGCCTTGTGTCAATCAGTTCCCTGCCATGGAGACCAGGCAGGGTCTCATTCATGGCTGCCACAACAGAGACACTGAGAAAAAGATGCAACCACGAAAAGGTGCAAAGGTGGCAAGTTCTAATGACATAGAAAATAGCAATCAGCCTTTCTCACATCCGAAAACCTTCCAAAATATCTGAGTGCAGTAGAGAATTGACAGAGGACTGATCACCAACCTAGAAACATGGTGGGAGGGAAAAAAAACTGCAAGAATATCATCATCTCCCATCAATTTTCCAACAGAAACAACGTAGTCCTTGAAGAAACAATTCTAGAGTACCTCATGTTACATGCTTGTTCCTGAGGATCCCCCACGTAAAACAACATCACCTTCATTCCTTCTTTTCTTTTCTTTCCGTGACAGCTCCTTCAGGAACAGGACGTCTTCCTGGCCTTAATCCATTAGAGCAGCCATGATGTCATTTCTGTATTTCAGGAAGACTGGCAGGTATGATGGCCTTTTCTCTTATCCTGGTTCCTGCAGGGCTGACTGCCATGCTTGGGAGAGGGAAAAGTCTTATTTGCCTGTATCTGGGACTGGATCTCCTCCTTCCTCCTCTAAAATCCTGTTTCTCAGCCCTAATTCCTGCAGTTCCCTTTCTCCCTGGCCTTTATGCTCCCTGTACCCCACTGTCTTTTAGACATAATTATCTCCAGCCTCTGCTCATTTGTTTCTCAGATTCAAATGAGAAACACAATTTCACATGGTGAAACCCTCTTCATTATTTTTAACATGTCTCAATAGTGTAATTCTCTCCATTCCCATAAAGCTCAACCACTTCTCAAAGTATTGCTTGACTTCTTGTCTCCAGACTTTGAAACATTCCTTGCACATGACTGCCTCATTACCTTTCTAAAATCTAGTTAATTCACTTAATCAAGAATCTCCAGGGGTCTGCTCTAGCCTGTTTGATAAGTTCACATTTCTTCTATTTACTAAGCCTTCTCACTTCCTTTACCTCTACTTCCTAGTATAATTCCTCCATCCTAATTAGAACTGTCTTCCTACACATCCCTGCCCCTTCACCCATATAGACATAAAATTCTTAGTTCCAATGTTATATCTAAAAACAGAGTGAAATCCCCTCCACCATCTGCACTGCAGACTTAACCACACCCTTCGTCAGAAGCAACATCTGACCTCAAGGAGAACAAAGACTTTAGGATTAATATGTGAACCTGAGACTCAGAACACAACCTATGTGTGGTTGAGATTTTTTTCTGATGACAAGTTCATGTGTTCAAAAAAGATACAGAAATGGAGAAGGCAAGGTCCCTACCCCAGGAGACATAAAGCCTAAGACAGGAAATGAGAGCTGAAAATATTCATGATACCAAAATAGAAAAAATTGAATGCCACAAGAAATCAGAGAAATCTGATGGGAAATAGAGCTACACATTGGAATCACTGGAAAACATTTTTAAAAGTGATGCTCAAGCCCCACCCATTAGTTCCAGTTTAAAGGTCTGGAGAGGGACCCAGGCATTGGTAATTTTTAAGTCTTCCCTGACACTACTAACACGTAACAAGGATGGAGAACTCTTGTTGTAATAGGTAGAACTTAAAACTAAATCAATGATTTTCAGCTGGAAGTACTGGAATTACCTAAGGACCTTTTTCAACATACATAAGATTATACTTTTTTGGCCCTATTTATGAATGGGCTACACCAAGAACTCAGTAATCCAGTTTGGAAACAGAAGCTGAATGGAAAAACCACCTTATTTGATATGTTAAATTATATAGAAAGCATTTTCAAATAAGTGATAAGTGATGCTAAACCTTCTCTAAATAATATTTATGGGAATGTTAATAATATGAGTATTCTAGGCTGGGCACGATGGCTCAGGCCTGTAATCCCAGCAGTTTGGGGGGTCGAGGTGGGCAGATCATTAGGTCAGGAGATCAAGGTCATCCTGGCTAACACGGTGAAACCCCATCTCTCCTAAAAGGCAAAAACAAAATTAGCTAGGCTTGGTGCCAGGCACCTGTAGTCCCAGCTACTCAGGAGGCTGAGGCAGGAGAATGGCATGAACCTGGGAGAGGGAGCTTGCAGTGAACTGAGTTTGCACCACTGCACTCCAGCCTGGGTGACAGAGTGAGACTCCGTCTCAAAAAAAGTTTTTTTTAATGAGTATTCTAAAAATTATATGAAATTCTGGAAATCAAGTATGTTATCATAGTGTCATATGCCAGAGAAATAACTAGATTTCTATGTGAGCTGTGTCTTTACCACACTAAACTCTCATTAGATTTTTACCCATAGTCATTTTAAATCTTTGTCATTCCCAGACAGTTGCTTTGATTCTTCCTCAAGTATTTACAATCAGCTACAGTCCAAAATTGCTTTTTCTTCAAGGGGATTTATGGAAAAGACTCTGACAAGGACTCTGGAATACAAGTTTCGGACAACTTCAAGATCACACCACTGGACTAAGAACTTTCAAAATTTTAATGAACAGACTGATACCTTCATGAAATTCAAAACAAAGAAGAAAAAACTCAATGTTATTGGACTAAATAATCAAAAGGATAATGTCCTCATAATTTTCTATTTGAAAATGTGCTGATTCTTTGAATGTTTTATTCTCCAGATTTATGAACTTTTTTCTTTGGGCAATTGGTAAAGTATACTTTTGTAAACAAAAATGGAAACATTTGCTTTTGCTCTCTGAGTGCCCCAGGATTGGGAAACTATTCATCAGTATTCATATGTTTATGGTAATAAACTTATTTGCACAAGTTCAGTAAGAATCTGCTCTCTTTATAACAGGACACATTTGAAAACATTGGTTATATTACCAAGGCTTTGACTGGGATGTTATATTTGAGAATATACATAGAATAAACCCATAGGGAATGCAGGCAAAATCTGAAGTTGGCCTTGGTTTGGATTCCTAGTCTCAAGAGGTTTTTGGAAGTTTAATCTGAGATTCTTATTAAAAACTTCTAGCAAAGCGAAGTTTAAAAAGAGCCTCTATGGTCCTTTGCTACTCTTGCCGCACTTAGGTAAAAAATCTGGGCAAGTTCGGTGAGACTCAACCTATTTTGCAAACAAATTCATCCTACTGGAATTGTCTTTTAAAAATAGAGACTCCTATAGAGAGAAAAACTATGTTGAAAAGAAAAACTGTAGTACACCTGTTACTAGATTGAACCACTGTTCATTATCTTTGAGTATTTATAATCCACTGGTAGACTGGACTGGACCCTGAATTCTTTTAGTTCTTCCAATTCAATTTTCTCCAATGAAATCATTAAGAACAAGAGCGGCTCTGTTGCTGAAGCCATATAAGCCACAGGGGGACAACTCTATGTAAATTTCATGGGAAAACGCTTGTGTCTGAGGTGTGGGCCACTAAGAGCTCACCAATGTTCAACACCGTAACTTAGAGACAGTCAAACTGCAAACCACGACAGCAAGTTGATGACTTTACACTGTGGACAGCTTTTCTCAAGATGTCAGAACAAAACTATCAATCTTGATGAGACTCTTAACTCTCTTAATTTGCCCTTGCTTATGCCTGTCTCCTTTGCTTCCAAGAATAATGCTGTAATTAAAATTTCACAAGAAGTAGCTCCTGAGGCTAAGTTAACAGTGTCAGATATATCATGTCACCACAATTTTTTTTAAGATGGAGTTTCGCTCTTGTTGCCCATGCTGGAGTGCAATGGCACAATCATGGCTAACTGCAATCTCCGCCATCCTTCCATGTCTCACTTTTCTGTCTGCACAAACCACAGAGAAACACACTAGCTCTGCTATGAAGTGGCTGGATGACCCTGGGCCATTCATTTGACCTCCCTCAGGCTCTTTCCTCATCTGCAGTGTAAGGCTGACTCTTACTGCATCAGAAAATGACAGTGGAAGAGTAAATTAACATGTGTAAGACATTAGTCACAGAGCCTGGTACCTGATGAGCCCTTGGTAAACATTCCTTTCAGTCCTTTCCTTTCCCCTTCCCATTTTTCTTGCCCTCACCCATCTTCTCCTTCAACTCCTTTCAATTCACTAACTTACTCAGTCTAACCTGCCAATTAAAGAAGCCACACTACCCATTCTCTCATGGCTCTGCTGGAACGTTCTTGTGATGTTGTCTGCTATCCACTCAAGGGAATGAGTATTATTTATATGGAGAGGTCTGTTTGCAACAAGAAATTCTCTTTATGTTCACACAAAATTTATACACAATTTCTCTTAACTTACACGTACCAGTCTCAATTCTACCCTGTCATTTCATACATGTACTTCATTATTTTATTCTTCAGTCTTTCTCCTTACACCTTAAAAATTAGGATAGTACAAAAACAAAAATAATGGCCTGGGCCAGAAGAGGGGATTCCTTTAGCAAGATGAATGCTTTCCTTTTTCAAGATGAATGAGTGCTATGTGCAAGGCAGCCCTGAAGCCCATTTCTAAGTTTGGCTTACATCAAAGCCATTTGACTCTAGGACACATTCTTAGATTCCCAGGAGATGATTGCCACAGAAGCCACACCCACTCTGAGTATTCCTACTGTTGGGTAAAGGAATGTTTCCAGAATGTTGTGCATTCTGTTTATTCCTCCTAAATTCTTCCACTCCTGGAAGTTAAGCTTCCCCACTAATCAGCTTCATCTCCAGCTGGCCTGCCTGGACCCTGACCGGAGATTCCTCCCCACTCTGGATGGCCAGGGTGGCACCTTTGTCTATTCCCATAATTATAACCGCTCACACTGATGCAACACTATGAACCAGGCACTATCCTAAGAGCTTTCCAGGTATCTAGACTCCTCACCAAAAAATGCTGAGTGTTATCATCCCCAATTTTACAGATTAAAAAAAAAAACTGAGGCAGAGAAGGATGTGCCCACTGTTACCTAACTCCATAATTCAACCTCATCCTCCACTTCATCTGGTAAGAGGACACTCTAAGATGTACAAGGTCTCCTGAATGACATCCACCTTCAAAAATGACTTTTTCCCCGTCTACTTTCAGGATTTGACAAACAGCCAGCATTTTGTTTTCTGTCTCACCCTTCACTTATGCACCTGTTCCCTAAAACTACACTCAAAATTACACAGCCCTGCATAAAAGTTAGCTTTTAGAAACCTCAATCTCTTTTCGAAAAAAGAAAGGCCAGGTTCCAGGTCTCACAAAAAGTCATGTTTTACTCTATTGTCAACTATTTGCATGGCCATTCTCTGGCCATAAATGAGTGCACTAGAAACAGAAAGTGTAATGAGAAGAAAGTAGGAGGAGGGTGAGTTTCTAGATACATACACAGGGAAAAGATTCCAAATCCAGAAAAATTCATAAAATGCACCCAGGGTGTGTGGCTTTGAGCAATGACAGCCCCATCTGCCACTTTCCATGGCTGTTGGCCTCTTACTTCCTTCTCAACCTGCCCCTCCTGGTCTTGCTTTCTTAGACCAATACAAACAACCTGGGAGCTGGGGTCAGATCAGAGCACACAGCACTGCGTGGCAGGGATGGGAAAGACAGAAAAGGAACACGAGTGTTTGACTCATGATGAGCTGACTCACCTGGGTACACATCACCTAGGCAGGCAATAGATTACTGAAAGGCTTTGCAGGATTCATGGTGGTTATCCAGAATGACTGAGTGAGGCAAGGGTCTTGACCAATTGAGTTTCATTGAGCCAGTGCTTGGTGGTGCACCCTGGGAAAACATGAGTTGCAAAAACCTCTGTGGCTTGTGTTTTCTCTGAAGAGGTTTCAGGAGGCTTGGTATTTATAAATTTGATTAAAGGGGAGAAGGCAGGTCGGAAAAGATGGAGTGGGCAGAAAAACAATTGATCTAATCTTGCCTTTCTTCTGTGCCTCAGAAAATAAATATTATCAGAATGAGAGTTAAAATACTTCAGTTTTAGGAGCTAGATTTTGATTGCTCACTTAAAGTTACAATTGGCCTGTCTTTCTCTTACAAAGAAATATATATCTTGAAAGGTTGTGAAGCGAAGAAAAAACAATTTGTTCAGGCAATCATCTGGAGATGCCCGAGATCTTTGGCTTTCCTGTTTACCGCGTTTTTTCTTTTTTTTTTTTTTTTTTAGAGACACAACCTTACTCTGTCCACCCAGACTGGAGTGTACTCAATACAGACTTGAACTACTGGGCTGAAGCAGTCCTCCCACCTTAGCCTCCCAAGTATCTGAGACTATAGGCATGCACCACTGCACCTGGCTAATTTGATTTATTTTATATTTTGTAGAGACATGGTCTCCCTTTGTTGCTCAGGCTGGTCTTCAACTCCTGGTTTCAAGTGATCCTCCTGCCTTGGACTCTCAGAGTGCTGGGATTACAGGCCTGTGCCCACACACCTGGCCCCCCGATTCTTCAAAAGCTTTCAGAGAAAGCATTGTGGAAGACATGACTTTGTGACTCTATGTTTCATCTGATCCTATATCACTAGGAAGGCTCATGCTTAAGAAGTCTTGTCCCATGGAAAAGGGGATGAAGACAAATCAGAAAAGGGCAAAGGGAAGTCACAGCAACAAGGGACAGTATAACCCTGGAACCTTATTTAAGTCACACAACTGCTGCTTCAATTACAGCAATTCGTTTGGTAAACATTGCTCTAAGCCTTACAGTTGTATGTTGGCTCACCTGTAATGTCTGGAGCAGTCTATAGACTAGGTTTTCTAGAGTTTCTGAAGAATCTTCCAATTGCAATGACAATCTGACACATTTCTCTGAATTGCAGTCTGAATCCAGTGATCATGTGTACCTTTTGTGTAGTCCACACATCAGCAGGCACAAACGTTTGTATATCCTGAAGTTTACATAAGTCATCTAGTTTTAGCTTGCAAGGTTTAATCTATCCATGTGACAAAAGGCTAATATCCAGAATCTATAAGAAACTTAAATTTACAAGAAAAAATCAACCCCATAAAAGTGGGTGATGCACATGTACAGACACTTCTCAAAATGAGACATTTATGTGACCAACAAACATATGAAAAAAAGCTCATCATCTCTGGTCATTAGAGACATGCAAATCAAAACCACAGTGAGATACCATCTCATGCCAGTTAGAATGGTGATCATTAAAAGGTCAGGAAACAACATGCTGGAGAGGGTGTGGAGAAATAGGAATGCTTTTACACTGTTGGTGGGAGTATAAATTAGTTCAAACATTGTGGAAGACAGTGTGGTGATTCCTCAAGGATCTAGAACAAGAAATACCATTTGACCCAGTGATCCCATTACTGGGTATATACTCATACGATTATAGATCATTCTACTATAAAGACACATGCACACATACATTTATTGTGGCACTATTCACAGTAGCAAAGACTTGGAACCAACCCAAATACCTATCAATGATAGACTGGATAAAGAAAATGTGGTACATATACACCATGGAATTCTATGCAGCCATAAAAAAGGATGAGTTCATGTCCTTTTCAGGGACATGGATGAAGCTGGAAACACCATTCTCAGCAAACTAACAGAGGAACAGAAAACCAAACGCCGCATGTTCTCACTCATAAGTGAGAGTTGAACAATGAGAACACTTGGACACAGGGAGGGGAACATCACACACTGGGGACTGTTGAAGGGTAGGGGACTAGGGGACGGATAGCATTAGGAGAAATACCTAATGTAGATGATGGGTTAATGGGTGCAGCAAAACACCATAGCACGAGGATACCTATTTAACAAACCTGCTGGTTCGCACATGTATCCCAGAATTTAAAAGTGTAATAAAAAAAGATAAAAATCTTAAAAGCACAGTTTTAATTTATAATATACCAAAATGGAAGAAAAATAAAAGGAAATTCTCAAACCATTGGTTTTGAAATTTGTAGCCAGGAAAAAATTTAGGATTCTGTCCAAATTGTAGGTAAATAACAAAATTCAAAAGAAAAAGAACAGATCTGAAATGTAATAACCATTGTTCTGTTGTTTTCTTCTGAAAAATAATTTCCCCCCTCCTGTCTCCCATTTTTATGAAATAGAAATCATATGGGACCAATGTATTTCCAAAATAAGTTTTAGTCTTATACCTGGATTGTTTACATAAAGTGCAGCAAGAATGTAGATTCAAGGCCTCTGTGGATACATATATTTTATATATATGTATAAATATAAGAATATATATATATTCTATAACGTAGAATGGCACTAAAGTATATTAATGGCAGCAAATCTGTAGAAGTCTGCAGCAGCCTCAATTCTTGCATCTTCAGAAGAAAGAATTCAACTAAGAGTCATAAGGCAGAAGAAAAGACTGAGGCAAGTTTTAGAGCAAGAGTGAAAGTTTATTTAAAAGCTTTAGAGCAGAAATTAAAGAAAGTAAAGTACACTTAAAACAGGGCCAAACAGGCGATGAGATTTCAAGTGTGTGGTTTCACTTTTGACTTAGGCTTTTGTATGTTGGCATAATTCTGGGGTCTGCATCTCTTCTCCCCTGATTCTTCCCTTAAAGTGGGCTGTCTGGCTGTGCAGTGGTCCACCAGCACTTAAGAAGGGAGCTTGTGTAGTGTGTTTCCTGGAGTACAGTTGGAAAACAGAGACCAAAATAAAAGCTATGTATGTAAATAAAATTGGTCTCCTTATAAAATCCTGTTATAAATTTCTATCATTTTTGTGTTACCTTGGCATCTATTTTTAATCTTCCTTGAACACACCCAAATTCCTTCTCACTCTCTCCCTGTCTCTCTCTCTCTCTCTGTGCTTTGAGATGTAAATTTACTACCTACTTTCTCTAAAACTCAGCAAGGGCTTCCTCAGATAAATGGTAAATTTTTCTATTTACAAAAGCACAACTTAAATCCAACTTTATTTTTTAATAGTGAGTTTTATGGGTTCCATGCATAAAGTTTTAAAATAAAAAATCTAAAGTATTTCTGTCTCCCTCTATCTTTATGTGCACATGTATATGTTCTATGCTGTATCACATATATGTATATGTCCATACCTATGTTTATATATTCTTTATACATGGTATCAAACTAATGAAAAAATAAATGAGCACTCATCAATTAAGTAAATAATCCCAAATGCTTTTCAACACATATGATCCTAGCAATCTTCAATAAGGGAAGAACACCTCAAATGAGCATGCATACCTATCTGCAGCCTCCTTAAAAAAAATTATCAGCCAGGAATTTTGTATCCAGCAAAACTAAAGTTCATAAATAAAGGAAAGATAACAGTCTTTTTCAGAAAAACAAATGCTGAGAGAACTTGTCACTACCAAGCCAGCACTACAATAACAGCTAAAAGGAGCTCCAAATCTTCAAACAAATCCTGGAAACACATCAAAAGAGAACCTCTTTAAGCATGAAACTCACAGGACCTATAAAACAAAGATACAATAAATAAATATACAAAATCAAGGTATTCAGGCAACAAATAGCAGGATGAATGGAACAGTACCTCACATCTCAATACTAACATTGAATGTAAGTTGTCTAAATGCTCCACTTAAAAGATACACAATTGCAGAATTGATAATAATTCATCAAGCAAGTATCTGCTGCCCTCAAGAGACTCCCCTAACCATAAAGTGTCATATAAACTTAAGGTAAAAGGGTAGAAAAAGACACCCCATGCAAATTGCCACAAAGTGAGCAGGAGTAACTATTCTTATATCAAAAAAAACTAACATTAAAGCAACAGCAGTTAAAAAAGACAAAGAGGGACATTATGTAATAATAACAGGGCTTGTCCAACAAAAAACTCACCATCCTAAATATATATACACCTAATACTGGAGCTTCCAAATTTATATAGCTAATACTACTAGACCTAAGAAATGAGATAGAGAGTAACACAATAATAGTGAGGGACTTCAATACTCCACCGACAGCACTAGACAGGTCATCAAGAGAGAAAGTCAAGAAAGAAACAATGGATTTAAACTATGCCCTCGAGCAAATAGACTTAAGAGATATTTACAGAATATTCTACCCAACAACCACTGAATATACATTCTATTTGTCAGCACATGGAACTTTCTTTAAGATAGGCCATATGAGAGGCCACAAAACAAGTCTCAATAAATTTAAGAAAATTGAAATTATATGAAGTACTCTCTCAGACAACCGTAGAATAAAACTGGAAATCAACTCCAAAAGGAACCTTCAAAATCATGCAAACACATGGAAATTAAATAACTTGCTCTTGAATGATCATTGGGTCAAATGTGAAATCAAAATGAAAATTTAAAAATTATTTGAACTGAAAAATAGTGATGCATCCTATCAAAACATCTGGAATACAGCAAAGAGCATGCTAAAATTTCATACATAGCCTTTAATGTCTACATTAAAAAGACTGAAAGAGCACAAATAGACAATCTAAGGTTACATTTCTAGATACTCAAGAAATAAGAACACACTAAACCCACACCCAGCAGAAGAAAGAAAATAACCAAGATCAGAGCAGAACTAAATGAAACTGAAACAAAATAATACAAAATATAAATAAAATGTAAAGCTGGTTTCCTGGAAAAATAAATTAAATTGATAGATCACTGGCAAGATTAGCCAAGAAAAGAAGAGAGAAGAGCCAAATAAGCTCAATCAGAAGTGAAATGGGAGCTATTACAACCAACGCCACAGAAATACAAGAGATCATTCAAAGGTACTATGAACACGTTTATGTGCATAAACTAGAAAACCTAGAGGGGATGAATAAATTCCTGGAAATATAAAACTCTCCTAGATTAAATCAGAAAGAATTAGAAACCCTGAACAGACCAACCAAAAGCAACAAGATTGAAAAGATAATTTAAAAATTAACAACAAAACAATTCTAGGACCAGACAGATTCACAGCTGAATTCTACCACACATTCAAAGAAGAGTTGGTACCAATTTAATTGACACTATTCCACAAGCTAGAAAGAGAGGAAATTCTCCCTAAATCATACTATGAAGCCAGTATCACCCTAATACCAAAACCAGGAAAGGACATAACAAAGAAAACTACAGACCAATATCACTGATGCACACAGAGGCAGAAATTCTTAATAAAATACTAGGTAACTGAATCCAACAGCACATCAAAAACATAATCCACCATGATCAAGTAGGTTTCACATTAGGGATGCAGGAATGGTTCCACATACACAAGTCAATAAATGTGGTACACCACATAAACAGAATTTAAAAATCACACGATCCTCTCAATAGACACTGAAAAGGCACTTGACAACATCCAGCATCGTTTTATGATTAAAACTCTCAGCAAAATTGGCACACAAACCCACAGCCAACACAATACTGAATGAGAAAACATTGAAAGCATTCACTCTGAGCAGGGGAACAAGAAAAGGATGCTCGCTCTCACCACTTTTATTCAACAGAGTACTGAAAGTCCTAGCCAAATCAATCAAACAAGGGAAATAAATAAAGGGCATCCAATTTGGCAAAGAGGAAGTAAAACTGTCCCTGTTTGCTGATGACATAATCGTATACCTAGAAGACCCTAAAGACTCCTCCAAAAAGCTCCTAGAACTGATAAATGAATTCAGCAAAGTTTCAGTATACAAAATTAATGTGCACAAATCAGTAGCTCTGCTACACACCAACAGCGACCAAGCAGAGAATCAAATCAAGAACTGAACCCCTTTTATGACAGCAGTTATAAAAAAAATAACTAGGAATGTATCTAAACAAGGAGGTGAAAGACCTCTACAGGAAAATCTACAAAACATTGCTGAAAGAAATCATAGATGATGCAAAAAATGACAACGCACCCCATGCTCACGGATGAATAGAATCATTATTGTGAAAATGACCATGCTGACAAAAGCAATCTACAAATTCATTGCAATTCCCATTAAAATGCCACCATCATTCTTCACAAAACTAGAAAAAACAGTTCTAAAATTCCTGTGCAACCAAACAAGAGGCTACATAGCCAAAGCAAGACTAAGCAAAAAGAACAAATCTGGTGGTGTCATATCACCTGACTTCAAACAATACTCTAAGTCCAAAACAGCATGGGCTGGTATAAAAATAGGCATGTAGACCAATGGAACAGAATACAGATCCCAGAAATAATCCTAAATATTTACAGCCAACTTATCTTTGACAAAGCAAACAAAAACATAAAATGGGTAAAGGACACCTTATTCAACAAATGGTGCTGAAATAATTGGCAAGCTGAATGTAGGAGAATAAAACTGGATCCCCATCTCTTACCTTATACAAAAATCAACACAAGATGAATCAAGGACTTAAATCTAAGACCTGAAACTATAAAAATTCGAGATGATAACACTGGAAAAACGCTTCTAGACATTGGCTTAGGCGAAAAGTTCATGACCAAGAACCCAAAAGCAAATGCAACAAAAGCAAAAATAAATAGGTGAGACAAAGAGCTTCTGCACAGCAAAGCAACAGTCAGCAGACTAAACATATAACCCACAGAGTGAAAGAAAATCTTCACAATCTATATATCTGAAAGATAACCAATATCCAGAATCTATAAGAAACTCAAACGAATTAGCAAACAAACAATCCCATCAAAATGGGCCAAGAATGTGAATAAACAATTCTAAAAAGAAAATATACAAATGGCTAACAAACATATGAAAAAATGCTCAATATCACTAATGATCAGGGAAATGCAAATCAAAACCACAATGTGATACCACCTTAATCCTGCAAGAATGTTCATAATCAAAAAATGAATAAATAATAGTTGTTGGCCAGGCACGGTGCCTCACACCTGTAATCCCAACACTTTGGCAGCACAAGGTAGGCGGATCACTTAAAGTCAGGGTTTTGACACCAGCATATACAACATGATGAAACCCTGTCTCTACTAAAAATACAAAAAAATTACCTGGGTGAGGGAGCACATGTCTGTAATCCCAGCTACTCCAGAGGCTGAGGGAGACAAATGGCCTGAACCTGGGAGGCAGAAGTTACAGTAAGCCAAGCTGATGCCTCTGCACTCCAGCCTGGGTGACAGAGCAAGACCCCATCCATCTCAAAAATAAATAAATAAATAAAAATAATAGATGTTGATGTGGCAACGGTGAAAAGGGAACACGTCTACACTGCTGGTGGGAATGTAAACTATAAATGAATGGATAAAGAAATTGTGGTATATATATTTTTTTTTTTATATATATGATTGAATACTACTCAGCCATAAAAGCAATGAATTAATGGCATTCGCAGAAACCTTGAAGAAACTGGAGACTATTGTCCTAAGTGAAGTAACTAAGGAATGGAAAACCAAACACCGTGTGTTCTCACTCATAAGTGGGAGCTAAATTATGAGGATGCAGAGGCATAAGAATGATACAATGGCCTTGGGGAAAAGGGTGGGAAGGTGGTGAGGGATAAAAGACTACAAATTGAGTTCAGTGTATACTGCTCGGGTGATGGCACCAAAATCTCACAAATCACCCCTAGAGAGCTTATGTAATTAAATACCAAATCCCCAAAAACCTATGGAAATAAAAGATTTAAAAATAAAATTTAAAAATTTAAAAACATACCTTCTAAAAAATAATGCTTCTAAAATGTAAAAAAAAAAAAAAAATAGTTCCTGGAAGGTCATTTACCAGAAACTCTATTATGTTGCCTCTTAATGTGTGTATTTGAGCCCACTTGCTCATCTTCTGAGAATTCATCGGGAAGCTGCTGATCACCTGTTTCAGGTGTTTTCTATCTATTGTGAGACTATAGCTCCCTGGCACCACCTGCAACCAATTATTACTTTAGAGAGACAGTTAACAACCACCTGACTTGACTATCACCTGGTGAGGATCACCAGACACTTCTAGTGTGTAGGGGTGGAAGGATCTCTCCTGCCCTGCTCATGTCTGATCAGCTACCTACTGTAACACTTTCAAAATTTTTTTTTTTTTTTGAGACAGAGTCTCGCTCTGTCAGCCAGGCTGGAGTGCAGTGGCGCGATCTCAGCTCAGTGCAACCTCCGCCTCCCAGGTTCATGCCATTCTTCTGCCTCAGCCTCCTGAGTAGCTGGGACTACAGGTGCCCGCCTCCATGCCAAGCTAATTTTTTGTATTTTTGGTACAGACGGGGTTTCACCGTATTAGCCAGGATGGTCTTGATCTCCTAACCTCGTGATCCGCCCATCTCGGCCTCCCAAAGTGCCAGGATTACAGGCGTGGGCCACCGTGCCCGGCCTCAGATTTCTTAATATCAGATTTTAGGTAGGACAAACAGCTGATATTTCTGGCTTTTGATTTTTTTTTTTCACCAAAAGAATCCTCCCAAATGAAACTAATAAGGCTTAACCAAGATTATGGCTTAGCCAAGGATGTATGAGGCATCTCCAAAGAGGTGAAGGAGCACCTCAAAAACTCAAAAATCACACAAACATCAAAGCAATTAAGGCTGGTTCCCTGACCCGAAATTAAATCCAGGCTGCAGCAGTAAAAGCATAAAATTTTAACTATTCGATGACAAGGTAAAGTGGCTTTTATTCTTATTTTCTCAGACTATCTTAGTCAAGCAGTTTGAGCTTACAAAACAAAATAACTTTGTTTTAGGTGAGATTTTTGCTCTGTAATTTAGTCAAAAGAAATGTTAAGGCTAGCCATAACACTATCAGGTGTCTTTCTTTGAAATTCAATCCTCTGATCAACTGTTTGGAATAAGAGATCTCTAAAATATTTTTTAACTTAGAAGTCCCAATTTAAAGAATCCATCTTCTGGCCATGGACAATTAGAATTTCCAGTCGTGTATTGATTCTAAGTGACTCAATCCAACAGCCTCTTCAGTGAAAAACCAATCCCAATGATCTTTTCCCCCACCCTAAAATAAAATATGTACTCTCAGGAATAGGCTTAGGAAAGCAAAACACTCTGGTTGCCACAGCCCTATCCAAGCAACAAGACTTGGGACGACAAAAGTCCCTGATGGATGGGACTTCTTTTTTCTTTTTTTTTTGAGATGGAGTCTCGCTCTGTTGCCTGGGCTGGAGAGCAGTGATGCAATCTCAGCTCACTGCAAGTTCCACCTCCCCGGTTCACACCATTCTCCTGCCTCAGCCTCCCAAATAGCTGGGACTACAGGAGCCTGCCACCATGACCGGCTAATTTTTTTGTATTTTTAGTAGAGACAGGGTTTCACCATGTTAGCCAGGATGGTCTCAATCTCCTGACCTCGTGATCCCCCTAACTTGGTCTCCCAAAGTGCTGGGATTACAGACGTGAGCCACCGCACCCAGCCTGGATGGGACTTCTTATGACAAGCCCTCCTTGGAGCTTAACACATTTGGAAAACAAAACAAAATAAAAAACTTAAGGTTCTCAGCCATGTTACAGTTGGTCACATAATGTGACTCAAAAATGACTCCTCCCCCTGATGTTGGAGACCAAGAGTGAGTGCTCTGACTTGGTCACAAATCAAGCCCTCAGGGACATATGACAAGATGAGAGAAAACTTTATCCAGTACCTCCCTTTATGAACAACACAGAAGGAAAGAGATAAAGGAATAGACTATTTCTGGGAGGAAATGGATTAAACAATCAAAATATTCGTACCCCAACATTACTAAAAAGTACACCAGAATTACTACACCAAGACTAGTCCAACACAAATCTTCTCCCATTAATCAAAATTTGGTGGAGAAAACAGTGATTTTTACCATCCAAATGGAAAGAATGCACAGAGAGAAGCCAGGAAACTTGAGACAAATACATTTTTACCCTTTAGTTGGCTGATTATTTTTCTACATTTCTGCATGTCCAAAATGAGCTTATGGCAGTAAATCAGGTTTTAGTGGTAATACAGGTCATGGGAGAAAGAAAGGAAGTTCAGTTAGCAAAGCTTGTCTTCTGTCAGTGAAACCTTGCAGGTAGCAGCCCTCAGAGAAAAATCAATGCTAAATTTGTTTATCTTTAAGGTATCAGATTCAGTCCATTTTTCCCATATCCAGATAAGGGAAGACATGCCTGCACTGATAATGATTCTCTATGATGTAGATTTTTTCCACAAAAGGCAACTGTGCAGGGCCACTTCTATTTGCAATTTGTCAGAGAAATGTATCGTGGATTAAAATGTTTTTATTTCCTTCAACAAACAATTGTTTCCAGAGGTGGAGTTGGATGTTCTGCAGTTACAGAATTTTAGCCAATTTAAAGGCCTGCTTCACCATAATTTAGAGCTCCTGTTAAATTTGGATTTGACCAAGTGCAAGGTGTTTTGGACATTAGACAAGGTGAAGAGTTGGTCAAATCCAAAGGAAGAATGATGAAAACCAAAAACACAAATAGCAATTGCACTATTTACATACTGTTGAACATTCTAAGCATAAGGAGAGGTTAGAATGAAGTAGTAATAAGCCTTATTCTGCAGCTACCAAATTCTAAAACAAAACCCCTAACCAGCTCCTTAGTTGAGCAGGGACCAAACTGTAGTCTGTTCTCCATTGTCACAGGAGCAGGAAACTCATATTCCTTTTAGGAAGTGAGCAAAGCTCCATGAGGAGAGGAGTTCCATGAAAAAACAAAACTCACATCTCGCACAAAAAATCGGAGAGAGCAGGGACCTCAAGAGAAAGTAGGATCCAATTCTTAGAAAGTCACACGACTGGTCAGAACTAAAGCTCTATAGTTGGTACTGAGAACGAACAAAAGAAGCACTGCAGGTCAAAGGTTCTAAACTGCATTAAGAGGACCCCTTCATAGTTGGCAAAATGTTAACCAAATTGAGTGCCTGACTCAAGTGTCTGAATCAGTTGAGGTTTATGTCTGAATCAATTGAAGTTTATTGGACCAGAGCTTGAGGGCATACCCTGGAAAAACACAAGTTGTAGAAACCCTCTATGGCTTGTTGTGTCTTTCAGGAGGTTTTCAGGAGGCCTGGCATTTATACATCTTCTTAAAGGAGGGAAGGCCGGTAGGAAGAGACAAGTAGGGGGAAGAATATTTGGTCTCATCTTGTCTTTATTCTGTACATAGAAAGAAAAAGCATTATCAGTGTAAAATCTGACAGACTTTAGTTTTAGGAACCAGACTTAGATTGCACACCTAAAGTTGCAATTGATGTGACCTTGTTTTATGAGAGAATATACATCTTAAGATGAGGATGAAAATGAAGATGAAAAAACCTGCTATGCACTGGGGACCTTTATGTTTGCACCTCATATGATGCTCACAATGACCCTTTAATCAGTTACTATTATCCTTCTATCCCAAAATATCAATGAAACTGTCCCTTATCTCAGAGCCCATTAAAGGTGGAAACAGGACTCAGACTCACGTATTTCTGAATCTAAAACTAATGCTTCCAGCAAAAGAAATTATTGACAGAGTGAGCAGACAACCTAAGAAATGACAGAAAATATTTAGAAACTATGCATTTGACAAAAGTCTGATATCCAGCATCTATACAAAACTTAAATAAATTTAGAAGAAAAAAACCATTAAAAAGTGGGCAAAGGACATGGAGAGATACTTTTTTTTTTTTTTTTTTTTTGAGACGGAGTCTCGTTCTGTCGCCCAGGCTGGAGTGCAGTGGCGCAATCTCGGCTCACTGCAAGCTCCGCCTCCCGGGTTCACGCCATTCTCCTGCCTCAGCCTCCGGAGTAGCTGGGACTACAGGCGCCCGCCACTGCGCCCGGCTAATTTTTTGTATTTTTAGTAGAGACGGGGTTTCACCGTGGTCTCGATCTCCTGACCTCGTGATCCACCCGCCTCGGCCTCCCAAAGTGCTGGGATTACAGGCGTGAGCCACCGCGCCCGGCGGAGAGATACTTTTTAAAAGAAGATATACATGTGGCCAACAGCACATGTAAAAGCTCAATATCACTGATCATTAGAAAAATACAAATCAAAACCACAAGACACTCTCTCACACCAATCAGAATGGCTATTATCAAAAAATAAAAAGATAACATGCTGGCAAATTTGCAGAGAAAAGGGAATGCTTATACACTGTTGGTGGCAGTGTCAATCAGTTCAACCATTGTGGAAAGCAGTGTGAAAATTCCTCAAACAACTAAAAACAGAACTACCATTTGACCCTGCAATCTCATTGCTGGTTATATACCCAGAGGAATATAAATCATTCTAACATAAAGACACATGCACACAAATTTTCATTGCAGCAGTATTTGCTATAGAAAAGGCATGGAATCAACCTAAATACCAATCAATGGAACCTGGATTTTTAAAAAGTGGTACATATACACCATGGAATATTATGCATCCATAACAAAAGAATGATATGTTGTCTATTGCAGGAACATAAATGAAGCTAGAGGATAATATCCTTAGCAAACTAATGCAGGAACTAGAAAACTAAATATTGCATGTATAAGTGGGCACTAAATAATGAGAACACATGGACACGAAGGGAACAACACACACCAGGACCTACTTGAGGGTGGAGGGTGGGAGGCAAAAGAAGAGAAGAAAAAAAAATTATTGAGTATTAGGCTTAGTACCTAACTGATGAAATAATCTGTACATCAAATCCCCATGACATCGGTTTACCTATATAACAGACCTATACGTGTACCCCTGAAACTGAAATAAGCATGTTTTTTAAAAAAACCACAATGAATTTCAAACATCAACAATTTAATCTCTAATCCTTCTCCAATCAAAATTTTAAGATTTGTTTTAAAAAGAAAACTTTCAATGAGCAGAATAAATTGGCTTCTTTTTTCTAAAACAATAATAAAATGAAACTCGTATTTCACTCCACACAATTTTACCTACCAGAATTTAAAGAAAGGAAAGTTGGCTGCCTCTAATAGAAATAACCATACAGACATCAATGAAGAGACAGGGTCTCAAATGGGCCTTAGGACAAAAAACAATTAAGAGATTGATGTCTGGGTCGGACCGGCAGACCCTGACCCAGTGACGGATGAACAAATATAATCAGAGACAAATATCCAGTGAAAGAGCAGACTGGGCGGCCGAGCCACTCACTGATACCAAGAAAATTCCAGAAAAGAGTTAGCAGCAGTGGCCCCAATCAGCCAGCTAAGTTTGCATTTATTTAGTACAGATTTAAATGACAAACCTCTTGAGTAAACACCACTAGAGGGTAATTGACATTACCAACCTCCCGAGTAGACAGCAATCATGCACCTGCAGATAATCAAAGGTTGTTCTTAAGACCACCTGAGTAAACTCCTCTTCAATCCTATGTATCTACACCCTAAGCTTTTAAGAGAATTCAGCTGCTTTCAGCCATATCTTTTACTGAAGCTATGCAAATCCCTCGGTCTTCCAAGAAGGTTTGTGACTATTTCCTACAACTATCTTTATAATTTTTCCTCTAAAATCTTTCCCACCACACGGACTGAACTCCCACATCTCCCCATTTTCTGTTTCTTGTATCAGGCATTGTTGATTGAAGAGCACAGGTGTGTGCAGCAACAGGCCTGTCAGTTGAGACAGTCATTGCTCTTATTCCAGCTTTGCATCCTAGAATTAGCAAATCACATAAGAAAAACATAATCAGCAACACTCTTTTCCAATCAAGGAGTGACCTGTAGTGTTACTTGGCACCTCAGTTCGCTGTATGTCATTACTGAGAAACCCCCCTGGGGGTATGTTAATCCTTTCTAGCCAAGCAGTCACATCCTCTGAGGCTGGGAAGGGAGTGTCTGCCCCGGTGGCAGGGCGAAAGAAAGGCAGATCTAAGATGTGAGCCCAATAGATTGTAGCAGGTACAGGTTGCAGACAAAGCGAGAGCATAAAAATGATCAATACCCTACATGAGTTGCAGTGTACAACAGAGAGCATAGCAAGGAACAAATTATCTGGAGTGAATGGTGTCTGTGTCCAGAGCAGGATTCCTTCAGCCTCCTGAGTTGTCTTCTTCAGCATCCCCCAAGTAATGTCCCAGGCTTTTGTTGTCTGTGGAAGTCACATTGTCCAGGGTTGTGGGTCGTGTAGGGTCTTTCATAGGCTGGCTCGAGCTTTTTCTTCTTCCATCCTTTGATGAGGATGTAGTCTCCAGGCTGGTGCTGGTGTACTGGAAATTCTAGGGGTGGTGCCTGTGCTAAGAGATCTTTTATAGTCTTTGTTAAAAAGCAGGTTAGTGCTTTAAGAAAAACCTGTTGTGCTTTATTTTAATATCCCGTTTACAGAATAACTGGATACTTCTTTAGCCAATATGTTTATACACAGAATTTCTTTTACAATTAACGTTTTAAAACTCGCTTATACCTTCAAAACAAAAATTATACAACATTTCTTGCATAAATTCCTTTTTATAATATTTTTTACGACTTCACAATCTTCGACATGCCTTAAGTTTCTGACTTTGTTTTATAACCTTCCTTACTGAAAGTGCATTCTCATATCTATAACTTTATTAATATTTCTTTCTCTTCTTTCTACTTTATCTCTATTCTTTGTCTTACTTTTTGTGTCTCTCTGATCTGTCTCTTCTAGTCTCTCTCTTACTCTTTCTTTCCCTTTATTTCTCTATAGAGGAAAAACTGCTTCGAATTGCTTTTTACTTAAAGGAATCTTGATGATAGAAGGTTCATAACCTAGCAACTGATTGCATCGTCTGTGGCCCAAATACATGACTTTACTTATTAACTGGATATAGGGAGATAGTGTTTTAGTCCTGGTATGTGAGCAAAAATCCCATTCTAGAAAGCACAGTCCCAGGATCATCGGTCCTATTAACCCTGTAGGGGAGTGTTTGGTGGGAAAAATAAACAACTGAACTGAATAGAGCAGGTCTATGGGATGTAGTTGCCTGTGAGAGATGGCTTGTTCTATTTCCTCAATCTCCCTTTTTGCTGCAGGGTTTAAATATCTGGGAGAATCTAGGGCTGTACTGCCCTTTACGATAGAAAACAGGTTTGCAACTGATAAGTAGTTATGCCCAAGACGGGGCAAAGTCAGTTTGTATGGCCCATAAATTTCTGATAATCATTTGAGGTATGTAAGTTGCTAGTATTTAATTTAACCTTTTGAGGTCTTACTGACTGGGAAGTTAGTATGTACCCAAGATATTTCCAAGGAGAGGACATTTTTACTTTTTCAGGTGCTATGATTAAACCTCTTAACTGTTTGTTTGTTTTTGAGATTGAGTCTTGCTGTCTCCCCAGGCAGGAGTGCAGTGGCATGATCTCCCCTCACTGCAATCTCCACCTCCCCGGTTCAAGGGATTCCCCTGCCTCAGCCTCCCGAGTAGCTGGGACTGCAGGCGCATGCCACTATGCCCGGCTAATTTTTTGTATTTTAGTAGAGACACGGTTTCACCATGTTGGCCAGGATGGTCTTGATCTCCTGACCTCATGATCTGCCCGCCTCGGCCTCCCGAAGTGCTGTGATTACAGCCGTGAGCTACCACGCCCTGCCAACTGTGTATTCTTTATGACAGAGGCATATACACTTAAAAGTACTGGCTTTCTTGGGGCTGCCAATAATATATCATCCATAAAATGAATAATCTTGCTATCAGAAAATTCTTTTCTACTGGGGAGCAAAGCCTGATCTACATGTTACTGATACATGGTAGGACTGTTCAGCATTCCCTGAGGAAGCATAATTTTTTTTTTTTTTTTTTTTTTTAGTAAGCACTTTCCAATGAAATCGGCAAGCTGGCCTTTGATTATTAATAGCTGGTAATGTAAACACAATTTTTTTTTTCTGTTCTGTGAGAAGAATAGTATAAAGCAGTCTTTTAAGTCAATAACAATTATAGGCCAATCTTGAGGAATCGCCACAGGGGAAGGGATCCCATAGGCTGTAGATTAGCATTAATAGCACGTAAGTCATGCAAAATTTCCATTTGCCAGACTTTTGGGAATGACGAAATGGGCAAATTCCAAGGGCCGTTAGATGGTTCTGTATGGCCGGCTTGTAATCATTCCTCAACTAATTCATGGGCTCTTTGTAATTTCTCTCCCTTCAGAGGTCACTCTTTTACCCAATTAAGATTTTGAGAGAGCCACATCACGGGTAGCGGAGGAAAAACAGTGGCCATAATTATAATTTAAATTTAACTTCAATTTTAACAGAGAATTATAATTTGGGATGTTCCTTGGTACCGTGGGCCCCCCGTGGAGCCGGAGGACAGCGGGGCGGGTCCTGGGCTGCCGCCCCACTGTGCTTGCTTAGGCGCCACTTTTTGTCCGTGCCGCTTTTTGTCTGCACCGTTCCCTCCTCCCACCGCTGCGCGGATGCTGCCGGCCTGGGCGAACACTGCCAGCTTGGGCGCTGCGAGCTTTTTTGCAGCTGAGGCTTTCCTTTCGCCCGCCGCCCATTTGGCTGCCCGGCTTCGGCTTCTAATGAATTCCTTTTTTTTTTTTTTAATACTTTAAGTTCTAGGGTACATGTGCACAACGTATAGGTTTGTTACATATGTATTCATGTGCCATGTTGGTGTGCTACACCCACTAATGCCTTTCCTTATCTCTCTATAAACATACACCTGATTACCTTATTGATTTTGTATCACAGGGCAGGCTAAAAGCCCCCCTTCTTTCTAATGCCGCTTGCTTAAGACAGGGCCCCATAGCTGTAGTGTATCCCTGGTCTTTTTTCTTATTTATTGGAGGAGGGGGCTCAGGCAAAACCTCCGTTTCCTCTTGGTTATTTTGGCACGGTGATAGTGGGGCTGAGGGACTCAGGGGTGGTAAAATAGGTGACGGTTCTTCCTCCTTCCCCTTTTTAGGCTCTTCTGTGTATAATGGGACCAGAGTCGCCCTCACTAAAGCCCATAGCGTTAAAGATTACTGGGACCCGTTGCTCTTGCGCACGAGGTCAGCAGATCGAGGCCATTCTGGCTAACAGGGTGAAATCCTGCCTCTACTAAAAATACAAAAAAATTAGCCAGGCGTGGTGGCGGACGCCTGTAGTCCCAGATACTCAGGGGGCTGAGGCAGGAGAATGGCGTGAACCCAGGAGGCAGAGCTGGCAGTGAGCCGAGATCGCGCCGCTGCACTCCAGCCTGGGCAACAGAGGGAGACTCCATCTCAAAAAAAAAAAAAAAAATTCTTCTCACTTAAGCTCTTTGTCTAGTGTACCTTCTTCCGGGAACCATGGGTTAAGTGATAAAATTTGCATTAGGTCCCCTAATTGAGCCTGCAAAACCGAGGCTCCAGTGGCTTTAAGCAGCTCTTTAAACACTTTTATATACTGCTTCTGTCGTGCTGATAACTGTTTTTCCATGATCAAACCCTAGCCTGAACAATTCCCTCGAACTTGGAGATCCCAAGCAGGCACCAATGACGTACAGACTTACTGATTTATCGACTTACTGGCTTACCAATGGCACAGTCTTCTTCATTTTCAAGGGTTCGAGATTCTTTGCAGCTATACCTCAGACCTGGGCACCAACATGCCAGTTCCTCACACGGGGCACCAACTGTCTGGATCCAACCAGCAGACCCTGACCCAGCAACGGATGAGCAAATACACTCAGACACAAATATCCAGCGAAAGAGCAGGCTACTCTGCCGAGTCACTACTCACCAATACAGAGAAGGGTCTGGACCCTTCCGGTAAAGAGTTAGCAGCTGAGGCCCTAATCAGCCAGCGAAGTTTGCATTTATTAAGTACAGATTAAATGACAAACGTCTTGAGTAAACACCACTAGAAAGTAATTGACATCTTCGACCTCCCGAGTAGTTCCCCAAGCATAAGATTAAATGTTGGTTTTAGGACTGCCTGAGTAAACAAGTTATTTAGAGAAACTCCTCTACATTCCTATGTATCTACACCCTAAGCTTTTAAGATAATTCAGCTGCCTTCAGCCAAACCTTTTACTGAAGCTATGCAAACCACCCGGCCTTCCAAGGTTTGCGACTATTTCCTATAACTCTCTTTATAATTTTTCTTCTAAAATCTTTCCCACCACCCTGACTGAACTCCCACAGTTGAGAAGACAGGGAAGGGCATTACATAAGCAAGAAAAAATCAGAACAGGTTTGGACATAAGAAAGTAAAATGTTGGTCAGGTCTTTCAACACAGATCAGAAAAAAGGGAGATTAGGGCTATGCTATGAGGGCACTGAATGACAGCCTACATAAGGGGAACTTCATCCTACAGATAAGAGAAGTCTCTGGAAAGCTTTGAGGTCACAAACATGACAAACAGCATTTCCAGGAAGATTACTCTGACAGTATTAGGCAAGATAAGTTGGGAAATGGTCTTCAACTTTGGCAACTTAATAGAAATATCTAAGAGATCTCTATTTCTCCTCTTTTCTTTTAATGTTTAATTTTGAAACAATTTCAGACTTTCAAAAACGTTCCAAAAATAGGCAAAGTCCTCACATGCTTTTCATTCAACTTCCCCAAATATTAACGTTATAGATATGCACCTAATCATCAAAATCAATAAATGATTATTAACACTGCGAAATGATTGCCTGTACAGACCTTATTCAAATCCCCTCTATCTTCTGATTAATGTCCTTTTTCTGGACCAGGATCTAATCTAGTATCACATATTGCATTTCATTGTACTGTTCTCTCAGTCTTCTTTAATCTGGGAAAGTTAATCAGGATTTCTTTTAACTTTAAGACCTTCACATTTTTGAAGAGTATTGGTGACTTATTTTGTAGAATGACCCTCAGTTTGGACTTTTCAAATGTTTTATCATGATGAAACTCAGGTTATACACTTTGTACAAGAATACCACAGGGGTGATGCTGCACCTTCTCCATGCACTATATTAGAATGCCCTAAGTTGTCGCTATCTCTGATTACTGGGGATGTTAACTTTTATCACTGGGCTAAAGTTCCTCCACTGCAAAATGACCCTTTTCCTTGAAAGCATTTTTAAACAACCAATCCCTGGGCCACACCACACATCAGCCAAATCAGATACACTTGAGGGATGGTACAGGAATTGGTAGGCTTTAAATGCCCTACAAGTGACTCTAATCAGTATCCAGAGTTGGAAACCTGTGGCTTAGACAGTGAAGATTAGAATCCTGAAAATCAGCTAGGAGACCATTCCTAAGGCTTCTCTTCAACAAAAAAAATTCTAATTCTAGATAAAAGCAAATACATCTGGATTTTGGCATGGACATATGGTAGTGAAATAGAGGAAAATTAGAAATCACCTGATGGGGAAGTAATGAGTGAGTAGACTGCACACCAATTAAAAAAAAAAAGGCAGAATCAGGTGTGATGACACTTGCTTGTAATTCCAGCATTTGGGGAGTGAAAGTGGGCAGATCACTTGAGCCTAGAAGTTTGAGACCAGCCTGGGGTTTCACTAGCCTGGGTGAAACCCCATGTCTACAGAAACAAACACGAAAAATTAGCAAGGCATTGTGGCAAGTGCTTGTGATTCCAGCTATTCAGGAGGCTGAGGCAGGAGGATCATTTGAGCTCACAAGGTTGAGGCTGCAGTCAATTATGATCTTGCCACTGCACTTCAGCCTGGGTATGAGAGTGAGATCCTCTCTCTTTAAAATAAATAAATAAATAAATAAAAAACAGTAAAAATAATGTTCTACGGTCAGATCTAGCACAAAAACTGCATCTTATTCTGTGATGTTTAGATGCTATAATTAAAACAGAACATGGAGGTGTTTCCACATGAAGAGCTGAAAGACTCCATACCTTTTAAACAGCTGCATCATATTCTATTGTGTAGATATAAGGTAACCTGTTTAATTAGCATTGTACTGGTGAAAGTCTAGGTTGTTCCCAATATTTTGCTGTTAATACAGTGAATAACTAATTAGGTGTCATTTTTTATGATTGTGACTGTGATAAATTTTTTCCAGTAAAGTTTGGGAGGCAAAAATATATATATTTTAAATTTTCACATGCATTAAGAAATTTTACTCTACAAGGTTTGCACAAATTTTTATATTCCAAGAAAAGCAGGGGAGGGTAATATCACCTCAGTTGCTCTCACACAAATGTCCTGAGTGACAGGACCTTTAGGGACACAGGCACATGGCCATATCCCTGGTGCCCACACAGGGCGGGGGCAACTGGATCCTGGGAAGCTACAGGAAAGGCGAGGGTGCCCTCTAGGGGACAGCCTGCTAAGGATCAGAAAGGGGCCAGGGGAGTTGAGAGATTACAGCAGGTCTTAAACTAAGGGCAAGTTCGAGTGGAGGGCATTAAGGTTCAAGGAGCAAGCTGAGGTGAGAAAGTGGTAGAGACTGATGGAAGGAGAAGGTAAAAAGCTCCAGGGGAAGCTAGGGGAGGCACATCAGGGCTCTCCACTCCTCTTCAGCATTGAACTTTGTAGTGGTCATGCTGGTGGGGCTCTGTGAGCTCTAGAATGTGCAGCACTATCTGGGGACTCTACCCACTCAAGGCCAGCAGGACTCCCTCCCCCAGCTCTGACAACCAGCAATGTCTTCAGACTTTACCAAATGCTTTTCCAAATGAAAAAATTGCCCCTGGCAGAATCATTAATCTACACTAATCTATAAAAGCAAATCACCACTAAAATCCATCACCTCTCGGTAGAAGAATTACAATTGTGAGAGGGGTAAAATTAAGGTCGTCAATATCTATTGAAATGACTTTTACTTAATCAGCAGTTTGATGTCCCAGAAGGCATGTTTAGAGGTGATGCCACATGGCTGCCTGTACCTCACAGCAGATGGTATGGGTTTTCCAAGGGTCTGTAACCATGTACTGGAAAGATCTGTAACTGCGAATGGGAATGACAACCACTGGGTTACATTAAAAAGGGGGATGTAGGGAATTCTGTAGATATTGGCAGAAAAAAATACACAATGTAAACGCAAACCCCATTCTGATTCTGTCACCATCTTAGGGCCATCTTAGCTATCTATGAATGGTAGCATAGGGATTTTTGTATATTTTCAAAATTGTATACTGTTGGATCATTTTTAAAATATGAACAAATCCCAAAGTGGACCAAGTAACTGGACACTGCTGCAGTCTCACTTTTGGCCAGGAGAGCTGACAACATCCTGCTCCCCCTGTCCTGGACACTGTCTGACTCAGAGGCCTAAATACTCTCTTATTATGGAGGAAGAAGATGTTTTGAACATTCTCACCATTCACCCATCCACCTCTCACACCTGTCAACCTCTCAAACTTCTTGCCCACTCTTGGATTTCATTCTTAACTTACTGAGCTCTATTTCTGTCCCTCACCCATTCCAACATGTGGTGGGTCCAGGTGGTGGCTTCTGCCTATGATTTTGTAAAAAAAAAAAAAAGACTCTCAAAATTGCTTTCCCTGAAACCTCCTCAAACTGACCTCCACCTGCAGCCCCATGATCATTACCAGCAGCATTTGGACACTTTTTCTGGTAGTCAGATGCTTTCCATCTCTCTTTAGGAAATGTGATTCTCTCCACCCTGCACAAATGTTTCCCGGTAGAAATGAACACAGACATACTGCTTGTGTGTTTCCAAAGAAAATGGTTTCTATAAGAACATATGAAAGCTGCAATTATAGGAAAGACCACATAAAACATACATTATGTAGATGATTCTCACCATTCCTTTAAGAGATACATTGTAAAACATGACATTAATAATTATTCTAGAAGAATAAAGTATGCATACTGCTTTTTAAAATTAATTTTAACAAGGTGGTTCATCCCATGTGCCCAGGCTGGGCCTCTGAACAAAATTCTCCATCTTCAGTGGCAATGCCTGAGAGGATGACATGGACTTAGGCCTGATATGCAGCCATTCCTGTCTACCCTGCCCCTGATGCAGGACAGTACCAGACCAGGGCCCGAATCTCCTACTGAAGAGCTGAGAGAGAAAATGAGATACCCAAAGCCTCTTACCTTTTACCAGTCCACTGCAATGGGTACCAGTGCAGTCCATTTACCCCTGAGAACACCCACCTGCTGGTCTTTGACTTCTGAGAGTCAGACCTCCCTGGCTTCTCTGGGTCCCAGCTGCTTTCACTCTGCTGAGCCCTGCTCTTTCGCATGGGAGTCACTCCCCTGCCAGGCATGTCCTTCAGTTCTGGCTGACAGGTCAGCCAACCCAGAACCAAGACAATGAACAAAGATTTCAATATCTAGTATGTCCAGCAGATATGCAAGTTGTACAAAGAAATAAAGAAGTAGAGAGGCACACAGCTCCCCTGACAACATTGTGTCCCAAAGGAATGTCTTCTGTGCCCCTCATTATGGAGCTCACTGTCCTTCACCACATGGGCAAGTGCTTCCACGGTCTCCCGATTCCTCAACAGGAGGCAACACACATTTTAACACAGTAGCTCAGCAAAGGAAGTGGTGATAATTTACCTACTTTGATAAAGTTCCTGAGAAGATCCTTAGACAGCAAAATTTCCTTCAAAAAGAATATCGGAAAGCCTTTCCCAATTGCAAAACATTGACCTCCTTGCTTTTCAAAAAAGTACCCTTGAAATAGCTAAAACAATTTTGCCAAAATAAATTGCAGAACTTGAACTTTCTTATTTGAAACCTCACAAAACATTACAACTATTGAAAACAGAAGCTACTGGCATAAGAATTCAAATAGACACCAAAGGGATAGAATTGAGAGTCCAGAAATAAACCCTCACCCTTATAGTCAATTGCTCTTGCACAAGGGTGTCAACATAATTCAATGGAGGAACAATCATCCTTTCAAGTAATGGTGCAGAAACAACTAGATAACCACATGCAAAACAATAAACTTAGAGAACTATACTTCCAACCATATCAAACAATTATCTAAAAATGGATCAGTGAGTTAATTATAAGATCTATAACCATAAAAACAACTTGGAAAAAGACACAGGGGTAAAACTTAATGACCTCAAATGGGCAATGGATTCTCAGGTATGACTCAAAAGCATGAGAAACAAAAAGGAAAAATAGATAAATTGGGCTAAAGATGCAAGCCTTTTGTGCATCAAAGGATATTATCAAGAAAATAAAAAGACCAAACACAGAATGACACATAACATTTGCAAATCACACAGACAATGGTTTCATGCCCAGAATATACAAAGAAATGCTACAACTCAATAGCAAAAATACAAACCACCCAATTTATACAAATAGGCAAAGGACTCAAATAGACATTTCTTCAAAGAAGATATGCAAATCATCAACAGGGACATGAAAAGAAACTCAACATCATTAGTCATTAGGAAAATACAAATTCAAAGCCACAATGAGATACCGCATTACACCTACAAATATGGCTACCATTCTTTTAAAATGTTAAATAACAAGTGAAAGCCTTATGTAGAATTTAGAATCGTCATACATTGCTGGTGAGATTATAAAAAGTACAGCCACTAGGAGAAAGAGTTGTGCTGTTCCTCAAGAAGCTAATCACAGAATTCTCATTTGAAACAGTATCCATTCATAGGTATATACCCAAAGAATTAAATCCAGGGACTCAAACAGGTACTTGCATGGGAATGTTGATTGCAGCATTATTCACAAAAGATAAAATATGAAAACAATCCAAGTGTTCATCAACACATGAATAAATAAATATGGTGACACATACAACAGAATGTTAATCTGCCATAAAGAGGAATGAAGCTCTGACACCCAGTGGAACATGCACGGACTTTGGAAACATTATGCTAAGTGAAATATATCAGAAACAAAATAACATAATTGTATAATTTCATTTATATGAAACATCAAGAATAGGCAAATTCATAGAGACAGAGTAGAGATGAGCAAGGTCTAGGGTGGAACATACAGGGAGTTATTGTTTAAAAGATACGAAGTTTTGGTTTAAAATGATAAAAATTTTCTAAGAAAAATAGTGGTGACGGTAATTTAACACTGTGTATGTGGTTAATTTCACTTGATGGTGCATTTTAAAGTGGTTAAAATAGCACATTATTCGCAGAACTGTGAAAAATGGATTTCTATTATTTAATTCACCCAGGCTAACGTGTCTGTTATGGCAGCTGAATCCCATGAATACATCATCTGACCCACTGTTTTCAATGAAACGCATCAGTGTTTCAATCAACTTAGCTGGAAGCTCCTGTCCCCAGGAGAACCAGAGGCCCCAAAACGAGAGCTCCAGCAGGGGCTCAGCCAGCACAGGTCCCATAGGGCAGTCTCAATGTCAGGCCCTGGATGGCATGTGAGGCTATAATGATACAACCACAACGTGAAACTGTAATTATTTTTACTACTTACAGACACTGGGGAGGACTCAGCACACCTGGAGACCGCAGAAACAGAGGTCAGTGAGCCCTGGCAGGGAGAAGAGAAGAGACCGGTAAGCCAATGGCTTTATTAAGTCCAGGGTGTTATCTGACAGGTTTCCAGCAGGGAGCTTTAATGGATGTGTTTAAAGCAAGCAGGAAACACTGGGACCAGGAACTCACGCTGTGACTGAGAGGTGGTCACTATAAATGTGAGGGCGAATGTCAGAATGATCAGTTTAAAGAAAGCAGCTGGAGAGAGGGGAGCCCAGCACACCAAGCAGGAGAGATGCCTCTAAGATTTTTATCTCTGGCCACCAACTGGAGCCATTTGAACCAGACACAGTATTGAAAACTGCCAAGGTGACCAAGCCCTGCTTCTGATTTGAGGCAAATAAACTTACACCATAAAAAATGAATGCCAAGGCAACATGACACTATGAGCATCATGACATCCAGGGACACCAGCAGGGTGTGGTGCTGTGCCCTGGAGTCAGAATCCTGGGTTCTGGTCCCTGGGAGTGAGAAAATGAAAATGACTTGTGCCTGCCCCCCTGACATTGATCTTCCCACGCTGCTTCTCCCTCTTCTGCTCCCAAACCCATGTGCAGTGCTCAGCCCCAGACGTCACTGCCCCCAGGGTATTCACAGTGCCACCTACTGCACACAAACACAAACTCACAGAAGGTGACAAAAATCTGGGTTTGAGAAATCTGATTGTGAAAGAGGGAGAACAGTGAATGTAGAGCCACAGAGAATGGGACTCACGGGGCTGGAAGGTGATGGAGCTGTAACATAACATATGTGTGACCTCGTGTGAAGTGTACAGATCTATGTGGAATAAAACATACTGCTTGGCCTGGGATTGCTGCTGTTCACACTTCCCTCCCTGTCCACAAGAGGGCGACAGAGTCCCTACAAGTCTGGAGCCTTCCGAGGGGATGCCAACCTCCCTCAGCGGAACCCACATCCCAGCAGGGTCAACCCTCACCAAGGTCACTTTGGCCGAAGTCCTCAGCGCCCTCCGTGCTCCCCACACGGACTCTGTCAGCTCCTCCCTAACCCGGTGGCCGCCAACCTAACACCACTCCCTCTGCCCGTAGCTCCTGCCCCACACACCTGCTCCTTCCCTGGGCCCAGCTAAAGGCATCTCCCAGGACAGCGCTGGTGCACGCGACGCCACACTGGGCACTTTCCCCTCGTGACCTCCCTCCATCCTCACCAACTCTTTCTGTCACTGCTCCCTAAATGCCCGTCCCTGATCCATCTGTCCTGTTCTCTGGGGCATCACAGGCCAAGTCTAGCGCTGACACGGAACAGCGGCTGCCTGAGGGCCCACAGCCTCCCCGGGAATCAGCCAGGCACCCTGTGACCTGCCTGCCCGCTGCACCCTGGGGGGCTCAGAGCGCGTGTGATGCTCACACACAGGCACCATCCGGGATGTGGCCACCTACCCCCAGCTGTCTCTGGTGAAGACAGACCTCTCCTGTGTGCTTGCGGGGAGAAGGGGGGTGTTATTGCTCTTTGCTCCCAGAACACAACTCACCCCCACCCGCCCTCTCAGGTGTGAGCAACGTCCCTCCAGACAGGCTCTCTGGCCACTGCCTGTTCCTCCTCTACAGAGAGTAGCTTGGCAAGGTCAAAACCATCAGGACAGACCCCTGGGTATGTCAGCACATGAAGGGCTGAGCCCATCATGGCCATGGAGTAAATCGGGATGAATCTTTCCAGCTTTGAAACCCCGCTCTGTCCCAGGCTCCCCCTCCTGCGTCTCAATGAGCCATGTCCCACGGGGTTCCTGGGTAACCCCCCACTTCCTCCGGCATCACCACGGGGAAGGTGTGGTGACCACAGGACAATCAGCTGGGCAGAGAAGAGAGGACCTCAAAGATGGTCAGGAAGAACATGAGAAACCCTGAGCTCCAGCTCAGCCGCCAGACCCCAGGGAGCCACAGAGTGACCGAGAACTGTCCCTTTGACTATGGGACTCACAGCCCCCACTGAGCAACCAGCACAGGCCTCACCTCCCAAGAGGCATGAGAGATTCACCCTGCACACCTCCACGAAGGACAGTTTCCTCTGGGACACCCAGGTCTTGAATGTCCATCCTTGGAAGCTGCAGCCAAGCTAGACACGATTAGAGAAAGGAAGGGTCCCTCTCACCAGGCAACACACAGCTCACCCGCAGCACAATGGGGCGTCACTGTGACAGAGACCTGGTGCAGATCCAGCCTCCTGCAATGAAAGGGAGAGCCAGATGGGGATGAGAGAGGGCAAAGGGCATGAATGTGCACCCCGACCCAGAGCCATGGGGACAGCAGGAGGCTGAGACCCAGGACTGTGCTTACCCAACTTGCAGGGTATGTGTGTGACTGTGTGGGTCTGTGTGTGTCTCTTCTGTGTGTGGGTGTGTCTGCACAAAGTGTGTGTTGAGGTTTGGTGAAAGAATCACTGCTGAAAAAGCCAGAGGCCTCCACAATTCCCAGGGACCTGAAACACAGACAAAAGGAAAAACAGAAGGAGGGACAAGGAGGCAGGACTGAGAGAGGAGGGGACAGAGAGGTGTCCTGGGCCTGACCCCGCCCATGAGCCTGAGAAGTGCTCCTGCCCCGGGAAGACGCTCAGTGCAGAAGGAGGAAGGACAGCACAGCTGACAGCCGTGCTCAGGAAGCTTCTGGATCCTAGGCTCATCTCCACAGAAGAGAACACGCAGGCAGCAGAGACCATGGGGCCCCTCTCAGCCCCTCCCTTCACACAGCGCATCACCTGGAAGGGGTTCCTGCTCACAGGTGAGGAGAGAACTTCCTGGGAGAGGACAGGAGGAGGAAGCAGAGTCACTGGATGGGGTCTCCTGGGGAGGATGGGGTTCTAAACAATAAAAGAAGCCAGCACTTTGAGAGGCTGAGGTGGGTGGATCACGAGATCAGGAGTTCAAGATCAGTCTGGCCAACACAGTGAAGCCCAGTCTCTTCTAAAAATACAAAAAATTAACCAGGTATGCTGGTGTGCTCCTGTAATCCTAGCTACTCGGGAGGCTGAGTCAGGAGAATCACGTGAACTCGGGAGGTGGAAGTTGCAGCAAGCCGAGATAGCGCAACTGCACGCCAGCCTGGGCAACAGTACGAGACTCTGTCTCAAAAAAAAAGAAAGAAAAAGAAAAGAAAAAGAAGGAAAGAAGGCTCTGTTGGAGCCTGGATAGGGGAAAATACACCAGAGAGGGACAGGGGTCAAAACAGGAAAGCCCCATTGAACAGGAATTGGTAAGAGGCAGGAAAATCTTAAGTGTTCTGTTTTCCTGATTAATCATCGGGGCCATCACATTTTGAAAAATGATAATAATAACTACATCAGATGACACTTCAAATAAAAATACAAGCAGGGCATGAAACACTGTCCTCAGCAAAAAACCTCAACAATTGGGGAAAAAAAGAAAACACCCAGGGCGTGGAGGGCCCTGAGAACTCTCACATCTACAGGAGTCTGCAGCCTGTTCCTTCCACTGCAGTCTGCACTGGGGTGCAACCAAGATCACAAAAGTCCCTGTCCTCATGGAGCTCACGCTGTCATGGGGAGGAAGACACAGATGCAAAGAGATCGAGAATGTGAGGTCAGGTGTTGACAAGAACCCTGGAGGGAGCAGAGCAGGGAAAGGTCAGAAAGGGAAGACCCAGGGTCTCTGAAGGAGGTGTCAGGAAAGAAGTCTAAGGATGCCCTGATGTGAGCAGGACCTGAGGGCAGTGTGGAGGGGGCCATGCGGACCCCTGGGGAAGAGGATTCCAAACAGAAAAATGCCAAGGTCAGAAGTGTTGAAGGAATGGGGGTTATGCTGCTGACCTTGCCCTAGTAGGACAGTAGGACACACACGCATACACACACACAAACACACATGCCCTTATTGTGCACATGTCTGTGTTTGTGTGTGTGTGTGTGTGTGTGTGTGTCTGTGTCTTCAAGGCTGAGGATTGAAGAGACCGTCTCACGACCCAGGGCCCCATCTTTTCACCCCAATACATAGGTCTCAATATTAACTGATGCTCTCTCTACCTCCTAGCGTCACTTTTAAACTTCTGGAACCCGCCCACCACTGCCCAAGTCACTATTGAAGCCCAGCCACCCAAACTTTCTGAGGGGAAGGACGTTCTTCTACTTGTCCACAATTTGCCCCAGAATCTTACTGGCTACACCTGGTACAAAGGGCAAATGACGGACCTCTACCATTACATTACATCATATGTAGTAGACAATGACATAATTATATCTGGGCCTGCATACACTGGACGAGAAACAGTATATTCCAATGCATCCCTGCTGATCCAGAATGTCACGCAGGAGGACACAGGACCCTACACCTTACACATCATAAAGCGAGGTGATGAGACTAGAGAAGCAACTGGAAATTTCACCATCACCTTATACCGTGAGTGATTCCACATGATCCCTGGGTGTTGGGGGGCAGGGGTCAGGTCTACTTGACACACACAGGATTGTCAGGCCTGGACTGTGCCTCTGTCCCTCTCTGTATTATGTCCCATGCTGGGGTTTGGGCATTTAGTGCAGGACACACACAGAGGAGACAAATTTCAACAGATCAGAATTCCTTTCCCGCATCCAGACCCTGCAGACACTTGCTGCAGAGGAAGGACGGTCTGATGCGGGGACTCAGCAGCAGGAGATCAGTCTCAGCCAAGCTCCTCATGCCCTCTTCATAAATTTCACCCTGAGAAAGACCCTGGAGAACTGAGTAGGGCTTGGCCTCAGGGGCCCCTGAGATACTCTCAGAGAAGCTCAGCCCTAGAAGCCTCAACCCCAGAACCCTGTCCCTAAATCCTTACTCCAGATAAAGCTGAGGAGCCTGTGCCAGGGCTGGGCTGTGGCTTCTTGGGCAGGGCTTACTGGGACCAAGGATTTACCAGCTGTCTGAGGACTGTGTCTCCTGGAGCTGCTCACCAGCCAGGGCTCAGCCCTCAGAGCCTCATCTGGGCAAGGACAGAGCTTTCTTCACCTGAGACTCAGAGTGGAGAGGACAGAAAGACAAGCTTTGTAGACCATCAGCCAACTGCCTTGGAGGCTTAGGACAGTCTAGAAAGTCAATGTCCCCAGAAGCAGAAACAGAAGAGAGAAGATGTACCTGGTAGCAGCTTGTCCACAGGGATCTGACCTAAAGGTGCTTTCTCATGGAAGCAAATGAGTAATAAATGCTGTTTGTGTGAACACCTCCACTGTGCCAAGCATTAGGTCAGGTGACTGCGAATAATTTAAAATTTATTCACAAATAGCATGAAAAGCCACAGTCCACTTGCCATTTAGCTTATTTCATTGAGAAAAAACCGAGGCACAGGAAGGCACAGTCACTGAATCAGAGTCACACAAACAGAAAGGGGAGATCAGGGTCACATGACATCTGTCTGCAGCCACAGGCCCATCCTCTACTCCACCAGAAGTGAGGGCTTACTGGGTCCCAAGGACCCCATAGTCATTTATTGGGCCAAATCCTCTCTTCTTAGGCATCCAAACCTCAGAGGAGTGAGAGCAAATGGTCAGCTGATTAGTCTGTACTCCAGAACGAAATCACCTGCCTCAACCATCAGAGTCACTGCAAAAAAACTGTCCAGGCCTCCCCCTCAGATCTTCATCCCCATCACTGAACCTGAAATCCTGTGTTTCCCAAAGTGTCCAAGTCACTGTCATGAGAGGATCAAGGAGAGGACCTTGTTTTCTTTCCTCACTCACACCCTGCACTAGCACAGGCCCAGCGAGAGAGACACACTCAGGAGCTCTCACATAACAAATGAAGGAATCGAATGAAGAAATGAATGATCCAAAACCTCTTTACAGACCGGATCTTGGATGCAGAATCCTAGGAGATTCTAGCCACACCTGTCCCTTGTCCTTCAGAGGCTGACACCCATGTTTCATCCCCCCACTACCTCTTGCCCCTAAAGCCACCCCACCTCGTGTAACTCTGAAGCTCTTTGGCCACCGGAGGGTTCTCGGGGCTCCTTGGTCCTGGACTGTGGAACTGGGGGCACCTGGTCCCTGGGGTCTCTGAAGTCAGTGTAGCCCTCACTGCTCACTGCCATGGTGTCTCTGCCTCTCTCTGATTCTCTGTGTCCCTCATCTTCCTCCCACCTCATTCTGACTGGCAAGCCCTGTCCTGAACATCTTCTTCCTCCACACCTAGGCCTTCCGCAGACACTCCCTCTAACTAGGCTGGCTGTTCTGTTCCCTTCCCGCTAACACTGTGGCCTGGCCCACCTCCCAGGAAATAGGAAAGGTGCAGAAATCACTGGAGTTGCCACTCCTGCCAGGCTTCATCTCGAGCCAATGTCCCCAGGTCACTAAGAGAATGAGTTTCCACTGTATTCCCATCCAGGGCTCTTTCCCTTTGTGAGGCTGACCTGTGGACAAGACCATGGGACAGGGATAGGCAGTTCCTCCATCCACTCTTATAATTGCCAGACAAGTTCTTCTGGAATCCTGCACACACACACACAAAATTTATTCAAATGGTGATTTGTAGTAAAGAAAGATTTTAACGAATCCAAGTCTGCCAAACAAGAGGACGGAGGATTATTATTCCTCAAATCAGCCTCCCCGGTGGATCAGGGGTTAGAGAATTTCAAGGATAGTTTCAGGGGCACAGGCCTAAAAAATGAGTACTGCTGATTGTTTGGTGATGGAATCATGCGGGCGGAGGGAAACGATCTGTTTGTGCTTGAATCCGCCTCTAGGCAGGGACCACATGACTGGCTGAGTCATTAGTCATAGGTATGGATGAGGTCAGCCGGTTGCCAGAATGCAAAAGAATGAGAAACATCTCAAAAGACCAATCTCACGTTCTACAATAGTGATGTTATCTATAGGAGCAATTAGTTACAAATTTTGTAAACTCTGGCCAAATGACATTTGAGCAGTCAGGGATTATAAAAGCTGTGCCTACATTTTAGCAGAATTCAGTTCCCTCCTATCATCTTAACCTCATGGTCTTTCACTAGTTTTACAAAGGCAGTCCCTGGGCAAAGTAAGGGTGTTAGTTTTATGGAGGAACTATTCTCATTCCTGCTTCAAAGTTAAACCATAAACTAAATTCCTCCCAAGGTTAGCCTGGCCTATGCCCAGGAATGAGTGAGGACAGCCAGCCTGAGACTAGATGCCAGATGGTGTCAGCCATGCTAATTTGCTGTCACTGTTGTAATCTTTGCACTGACTCACCAGGGTGTCAGAGGCTGGACAGGCCTGCAGTCCCCAAAGCCCATGGGCTCATTTCACCCGTTTGACTCGTGACTCCATCCTCAACCTGCCATGGAGCTCACATTCCCTGGTCACTTCCTAGAGACTTCCAGCTTCCTTTCAGTCATAGAACAAGCTTGAAATTGGTCACTCGGTTCTAACACTAAGTAAAAAGCTGAACAAACTCAAAAGTCAACAACTCGCTAAAATCCCTCAGAGATGGCTGGGCACAGTGGCTCACACCTATAATCCCAGCACTTTGGGAGGCCGAGGTGGGCACAAGGTCAGGAGATAGAGACCATCCTGGCTAACATGGTGAAGCCCCGTCTCTACTACAAATACAGAAAATTAGCCGGGTGCAGTGGCGGGTGCCTGTAGTCCCAGTTACTTTGGAGGCCGAGGGAGGAGAATGGCTTGAACCCAGGGGTTGGATCTTGCAGTGAGCTGAGATCATGTCACTGCAATCCAGCCTGGGCGACAGAGCGAGACTCTGTCTCAGAAAAAAAAATGCTGTTAGAGAAATGAAGAATGCTTTTGATGCTTACTGGTAGACTGCATATAGGTGAGGAAAGAGTCCCTAGCTTGAGGATGTGTCAATAGAAACTTCCAAAACTGAAACAGGAAAGTTCAAAAAGATTGGGGAAAAAAAGTGGAACAACATATTCAACTTCATATTTAATATTTCATTTTGACAATAGCAATTTTTAAATTTTCTAGTTGTGGGACAACTACAAAGGCTGTAACATACACGTAATGGGAATACTGGTGGTTTTGGGGACCAGTTGGAGGTGGCCAGGTGGGTGCTATCTGATGGTTTTACTGCCTGTGCCACATACAACTGTTTCCTCATGATGATGCCGTTTTCATATGGTGGAGTTCTTCGTGTGGGGAGACACACGAGCCATTGGCATCTCACTTAGACTCTTCCTAATTCACACAAATTTACACTCTAGTGGTGTTTCCTGAGCTTAAGAAAAAATGAAGAAAGCATTTCACATGCCTGTTTTGGGGTCCTCCCCATTTTTCCTAACTCTTCACAGAAATTAGAAGCAGGGAGTTCTTTCTATATTTACTAACATAACACACATCGCTTCTTTTAATTTGGCATCATTCCTCCCTTTATGTAATTGACGCACTGACCAGTTCTGTCCTTTAACGGGACTCTCTCTACTTAAGGGGTTGCTAATTTCAAATCACCTTTGGCATCTTTCTTTGAGCATAATGTGATCCTGCTGGAATTCATGGCACACCTAAACCTTATTTTGGTCTCAAGAGAAATACTACTACCAGCAATTGATCTTAGATATTTGGACCATCAGTAAAAATTTCCACTTATGAAAACATTTTCATGTTTCCTCCAAATGTATTTTTTGTTACTGGAGTCAGAACACAACATGAGGTCTAAACCCCGGACAACTTTTAATGGGAAAATTCCAGTATTACAAATTGAACATCCCAAATCCAGAAATCCAAAATCTGAAATGCTCCAAAACTCAACACTTCTGAGCACAGATGTGATGCCAAAAAGAAGTGCTCACTGGCGCATTTTGGATTTTAAATTTTTCAGATTTGGGATGCTAAACCAGTACATATACAGCAAATATTCCAAAATAAAAAAATGAGAAATCCAAAACGCTTTGTTTGAAGCTTTCTGCATAAGGAGCACTTTATCTGTATGAACTACAGGCATGAGGCTGTACAGGAGATCTCTAGAACCTCCTCATCCTGCATAAATGAAACCGCACACGCACGGAACAATGCCCTATTCCCCGGATCCCAGCTACTGGAAACTACTATTCTACTCTCTGATTCACTCTGGAATCCACTGATATGAGGTGCATAGAGTAGTCTAACTCAGAATCAGAGAGTAGAATGTCTAATGAGAGAAGGTATCTGCAAGACTTCTTCCCAAATATTGGTCTAACATCCACCAAACACATATGGTCCATGAGGGCCAGACTTTCATCATCAGTTCATGTTCGCCCTTTCCACCAGTCAGTTCTGCATTTGCAAACATCCACATGTATTTCTAGAAAGACCCACATGGTCCTCACCTGCCCTCTACATGGGGAAGGGAGCACATTGGACCCTGAACAGGGAACATGGTCTTGGTCCAAAGCTATCAGCTCTTGCCTGTCCCCTTCACTCTTTGTAGGTCATTCCTTGGACTATCCTATATCTTCAGAGGTCACTGGCTCAAGCCAGTCACTATGAGACACCTGGGAAAACTGCCCCACCTTGTGGCTCCACTGCCTGATGACTGAACTGACCTCCAGGCTTGACTCTGGTCTCCCCTGTGGTATTTCTGCTGAAGTACCCAGTCCCAGGCCAGGCTTTCCAGTACCCAAAGGGTTTAAGGACAATGGGAAGTTCCATCATCCATCTCTAGGATGTCCTTGGAAAGGGAAGCTGCAGAGAAAACATACCTCAGGGGGCAAAGTAAGACTGAAACTAAGAAGATTCCAGCACTGCATGCTCCAAGTGAGGAACACAAGGTGGGCAGGCAGGCAGTTGGAGACGGAGGGACTAAGAGAAGCACCAGGGGCTGTGACTGCTGGTCCTGTGTCTTTCCGTGACCCAATGCTGCTGCTCAATTCACACTTAAGAAAGTCTGTGCTTCTCCCACATAAAGCAGGCAGCCTCACAATCTCTGAGCCCTCAGATTGCCATGCATCTGTCTTGTAACACACACAGTTGTCATGGGCTTTTAAGGACTTGGGTGGGCTGAGAGATGGGAAATGCCAACTCTGATTGAAAAACGCCTTTGGAGGAATCAAAGGTGCCACACAGGGCAATCTTCTCTCTCTTTTCTGCACAGCGGAGACTCCCAAGCCCTCCATCTCCAGCAGCAACTTAAAGCCCAGGGAGGCCATGGAGGTTGTAATCTTAACCTGTGATCCTGAGACTCCGGACGCAAGCTACCTGTGGTGGATGAATGGTCAGAGCCTCCCTGTGACTCACAGGTTGCAGCTGTCTGAATCCAACAGGACCCTCATTCTATTTGGTGTCACAAAGGATATTGCAGGACCCTATGAATGTGAAATACGGAACCCAGTGAGTGCCAGCCGCAGTGACCCAGTCACCCTGAATCTCCTCCGTGAGTATCTTCTGTTCCTCGGGGAGCCAGGCTGCCATCCCAAATACACATCGCCAGAGGCCAGGCCTCTCAGTCCCTCTCAGGTCCAAGTACAGAGACCTTTACCCCTGGACATCAAAGCTGGCCATTACTTTCTGCCCCAGGCAAACCAGAGTAGGCCTAGGCTTGATCAACAATAGGAGAAAAGAGGCTGCTCCTGTCATGGAGACTCAGGCTCCACAGCTTGTGATGGGAGAAACAGGTGAATGTCTCAGGCGCCAGATCAGTGAACACAGCGGGGATTTGGCTGGGACTTCAGTGCTGCGACTTGGCTCACAGGGTCACTGTGGCCCTTCCACAGACCAGGAGTTTCCCTTCCCTCTGACAATATCACCTGTGACTTTATTCTCTTTGCTCCAGATGGCCTGGATGCCCCCACCATTTCTTCCTCATACACCTATTACCATACAGGGGAAGTCCCCAAGCTCTCCTGCCTCACAGACTCTCACCCACTGGCAGAGCATTCTTGGCTGATTGATGGGAAGTTCCAGCAATCAGCACAAGTGTTCTTTATCCCCCAAATCACTAAAACATACAGAGGGGTCTATGTCTGTTTCATCCGTAACTCAGCCACTGGTGGAACAAATCTCATAATCAAGAGGATCATAGTCCCTGGTAAGTGGATCCCTGGAGCATTGGCAATATGTTTTCCAGTGCAGTCTATCTAGCTATCAGGGAAGAGCCACCTGCCCTCCGCAAAGGGAGAGGGAAAATCAAATACCCAGGACAGGGAATATGTTTCTGCTCCAAAACCACCAGCTTTTGCCTGTCCCCTTCACTCTTTCTAGATCATTCATTAGACAGTACACTAACAATGAACAATCTCAAAGTAAATTAAGAAAAGAATTTCAATTCACATTAACATCAAAAGGAATAAAATATTTTGGAATAAGTTTAACCAAAAAGGTCAAATGATTATACCCTGAAAACTACAAAACATTGCTGAAACAAATTAATGAAGATATCAATATATGGAAAGACATTTCATTTTCATGGATTGGAAGAATCAATATTCTTAGAAAGACAATACCACCCAAAATGAGTTGCAGATTCAGGGCAACCTTTACCAGAATCCCAGTAATATTTTTTGCAGAATTAGAAAACTCTGTCCCAAATCTGACCTGACAGGCTCTTATTAATGACTGCCACAACAGAAACACTGAGAAAAAGATGCAACCACGAAAAGGTGGAAAGTTCTGATAACATAGAAAATAGCAAACAGCCTTTCTCACATCCCAAAGCCTTCAAAAATATACGAGTGCAGCATGGCCAGTATGGAATTGACTGAAAACTAATCACCAAGCTAGAAACGTGGTGAGAGAAAAAAAAAGGGCAAGAATATATTTGGCTTATCACCACCCACTTTTGCCTACTAATCTGATGCTGAAAAGAAATGCTCACTGAAGCATTTTAGATTTTGAATCTTTCAGATTTGGGATGCTAAACCAGTAAGTATACGAAAAACATTTCAGAATGAAAAATGTCAGAAATCCAAAACACTTTTTGTCCTAAGTCTTATGCAGAAGAAATACTCAATCTGTGTGAACTATAGGCATCAAGCTGTACAGCAGATCTCTAGAACCTCCCCACCTTGCATAACTGAAACTGCACAGCCATGAACAACTTCTGATTCTCCCCACTCCCAGCTCCTGGCAACCAGCAGTCTCTTCTCATATTCACTCTGGAATCCACTTACATGAGGTCCCTAGAGTAGTTGAACCCATGGAATCAGAGAGTAGAATGTCCAATGAAAGAAACTATTTGCAAAACTTCTCACCAAATTTGTCTCATATCCATCAAACACAGATTGTCCACGAGGACCAGATTTCCAGCAGCTCATTCCCATCCTTTCCACCAGTCAGTTCTATATTTGCAAATGTCCACATGTATTTCTGGAAAGATCCACATGGTCCTCACCTGCCCTCTGCAGAAGGTGAGGAAACTTAAAGAACCCAGGACAGGGAACATGGTTCTGCTCCAAAGCCACCAGCTCTTGCCTGTCCCCTTCACTCTTTCTAGATCATTCCTTGCACTCTGCTCTATCTTTAGAGGTCACTGGTTCAAGTAAGTCCTCGTGAAACACCTGCAAAAAACTGCCCCACCTTGTGCCTCCACTGCCTGATGACAGAACTGACCTCCAGGCTTGACTCTGGTCTCCCCTGTGTTATTTCTGCTGAAACATCCAATCCCAGGCCAGGCTGCTCAGTATCATCAGGGTTTCAGGACAATGGGAAGTCCCATTATTACTCATCTCTAGAATGTCCTTGGAAATGGAAGCTGCAGAGAAATCACATCTAGGGGGGAAAAGTAGGATGGAATTTGGAAGGGGCCCAGCAGTTGCACATTACAGGTAAGGAACCCAAGGTGAGCCAGCGAGTCAATTGATGAGAGAGTGACTGTGAGGGGTACCAGAGGCTATGACTCCCACTGACGTGTCTGCCCATGACCCAACACTGCTGCTCAATTGACACTTGGGAAAGTCTGTGCTTCCCTAAGACAGAGCAGGCGGCCTCACAGTCTTTGAGCCCTTAGATCATCATGCTTCTGTCTTGTGACACATGCACCAGCTATTGGCTTTCAAGGAGTTGGGTGGGCTGAGAGGTGAGAGATGCCAACTCTGATTGAAGGATGCCTGTGGAGGAAACAAAGGTGCCACATAGGACAATCTTCTCTCTGTTATCCACACAGCGAAGCTGCCCAGGCCGTACATCACCATCGACAACTTAAACCCCAGGGAGAATAAGGATGTCTTAACCTTCACCTGTGAACCTAAGAGTGAGAACTATACCTATATTTGGTGGCTAAAAGGTCAGAGCCTCCCGATCAGTCCCAGGGTAAAGCGACCCATTGAAAACAGGATCCTCATTCTACCCAGTGTCACGAGAAATGAAACAGGACCCTATCAATGTCAAATACGGGACCAATATGGTGGCTTCAGCAGTGACCCAGTCACCCTGAATGTCCTCTGTGAGTATCTTTTGTTCCTCTGTGGGTCAGGACAAAAGCTTAAGTCCAAACGACCAGAGGCCAGGCCTCTCAGTCTCTCTCCGGTCCAAGCATAGACACCTTTACTTCTAAACATCCGAGCTGGCCATGTATCCCTGCCCTGGGAAAACCTGGGTAGGCACAGCCTTAACCAAGAATATAAGGGGAGGGGACGCTCTTGTCATGGGAGGCTTGGGGCTCACAGCTTCTGAAGGGAGAAACAGGTGAATACCTCAGGCTTCGGCTCAGTGAACATAGAGGGGGTTTGGCTGGAACTTGAGGGTGTGTGTTCGCTCAGAGGGTCACTGTGTCCTTCAAGAGACAAGGAGCATCCCCTTCCCTCGGATGACATCACCTGTGGCTTTATTCTCTTTGCTCCAGATGGTCCAGACCTCCCCAGCATTTACCCTTCATTCACCTATTACCATAAAGGAGAAAACCTCTCCTTGTCCTGCTTTGCGGACTCTAACCCACCGGCACAGTATTCTTGGACAATTAATGGGAAATTTCAGCTATCAGGACAAAAGCTCTCTATCCCCCAAATTACTACAAAGCATAGCGGGCTCTATGCTTGCTCTGTTCGTAACTCAGCCACTGGCAAGGAAAGCTCCAAATCCATGACAGTCAAAGTCTCTGGTAAGTGGGTCCCAGCATCCTTGGCAATAGGGTTTTAGGTGGAGTGTATCTGGCTTTCACAGAAGAGTCAGGAAAATATTCTTATTCCCAGCCTGTGTCCAATGGGCACAAGTAAATCCCAAATTCTCCTCCTGAACCCTCCCAATTTCTCTAAGAACTTCCAAAACTTTAACAAACAGGCTGATATCTTCATAAAATTCCCAGCCTAGACCAAGCAGGAAAAACATTGATTTCATTGAAATCATTGATAATAATGAGGATAATGTTTTTATGATTTTTATTTGAAAATTTGCTGATTCTTTAATTGGTTTGTTTTCTAGATTTATGGAATTTTTCTCTTTTAACCTATCTATAGCTTATAGCAGTGCAATAAACTATACTTCTGGGAATGATAATTGAAACATTTACTTTTGCTCTCTACCTGACTGCCCCAGAATTGGACAACTATTCATGAATATTGATGTGTTTATGGTAATACACATATTTGCACAAGTACAGTAACAATCTGCTCTCCTTGTAACAGGACACATTTGAAATCTTTGGTTATAGTACCAAGGCTTTGACTGGGATGTTATATTTAAGAATATAGATAGAATGAACCAATATGAACTGCAGGCAAAGTGTGAAGTCAGCCTTGGTTTGGCTTCCTATTCTCAAGAGTTTTGTAAGAGTTTAATCTGAGATTCCTCATAAAAACTTAGAGCAAGGAAAATTTTAAAAGAGAGCCTACATAGTCCACTGCTACTCTAGCTGCACTTATGTAAAGAATCAGACCAAATTTTAAGAAACTCAACCTATTTTGCAAACAAACTTACGCTACTGAAGTTATCATTGGTAAAAATAGAGATGCCCATAGAGAGAAAAATTATGTGGAAAATAAAAACTGTAGTACACCTGTTATGAGATTGCAGCTCTGTTCATTGTTTCTGTGTTTTTATTATCCACCTGTAGACTGGACATTACCCTGAATTCTACTAGTTCCTCCAATTCCATTTTCTCCCATGGAATCACTAAGAGCAAGACCCACGCTGTTCCAGAAGCCCTATAAGCTGGAGGTGAACAACTCAATGTAAATTTCATGGGAAAACCCTTGGAAATGAAGCGTGAGCCACTCAGAGCTCACCAAAATGTTCGATACCATAACGACAGCCGTCCAAACTGTAAACCAGGACAACAAGCTGATGATTTCACACTGTGGGCAGTTTCTCCCAAGATGTCAGAACAAGACTCCCCATCATGATGATGCTCTCATCCCTCTTAAACGTCCTTGCTCATACTTCCCTCTTTCACTTGGCGGGATAATGCAGTCATTAGAATTTCACATGTAGTAGCTTCTGAGGGTAACAACAGAGTGTCAGATATGTCATCTCAACCTCAAACTTTTACATAACATCTCAGGGGAAATGTGGCTCTCTCCACCTTGCATACAGGGCTCCCAATAGAAATGAACACAGAGATATTGCCTGTGTGTTTGCAGAGAGGATGGTTTCTATAAAGAGGTAGGAAACTGAAATTATAGTAGAGTCCCCTTTAAATGCACATTGTGTGTTTGGCTCTGGCCGTTTTCTACAAGAAACATTGTAAAACGTGACAGTAATACTGATTCTAGCAGAATAAAACGTACCACATTTGCTAATACTGTTCTCTTAAAATAATTTTAAAAGAATGGGGTGGGGCCTCCCATGTCTCCAGGCCAGGTCTCTGAACAGAATCCTCCATCTTCAGTAACAATGCCTAAGAAGATGACATGGACTTGGTCCTGATATGCAGCCATCCCTGTACACCCTTCCCCTGCTGCAGGGCACTACCAGTCCAGGGCCCAAATCTTCAGCTGCAGAGCTGAGAGACAACATGGGATACCCAGTATCCCTTACCTTCTTCCAGTCCACTGCAGTGGCAACTGGCATGGCCCATTTACCCCTGAGGACAACAATCTGCTGACCCATAGTTTCTAAGTGTCAGACTTTCCTGGCTGCTCTGAGCCCCAGCTACTTTCACTCTGCTGAACCCTTCTTCTCCCCACAGGTGTCATTGCCTTAGCAGACACCTTTCAGCTGCAGCTAACAGGTAAGCCAAGACCCAGACCCCAGAGGATAAACAAGGATTTCAAAACCTACTGTATCCAATGGAGATGCCCACTTGTGGGTGGAAAGCCACGCAGGTGCCGAGGCAAGAGACCAAGGGCACGAGATCTTCCAGTATAATAAAATATAAAACAAGAATAGTTATACCAGATATAGATCCTAGATATGACTATATACGAATATCATTAATCATTAGTTGGTAGCAATTACTCTTTATTCCAATATTATAATAATCCTCGCTCTATAATCATAACCTAGGAAAAGCCAGGCCATACAGAGATAGGAGCTGAGGAGACATAGTGAGAAGTGACCAGAAGACAAGAGTGCGAGCCTTCTGTTGTGCCCAGACAGGGCCACTAGAGGGCTCCTTGGTCTAGCGGTGACACCAGCGTCTGGGAAGACACCCGTTGCCAAGCGGACCATGGTCTAGCTGTAGCCTCAGTGTCAAGGAAAAACACACGCTACTTAGCAGACAGGAAAAGGGAGTCTCCTTTTCCCTGGGGGAGTTTAAAGAAGACTCTACTCCTCCAACTCTTGTGGAGGGCCTGACATTACTCACGTCCACCCGCAGTTATCCGGAGGCCTAACCATCTCCCTCTGATGCTCTGCTTCAGTGGTCACACTCCTAGTCCACCTTCTTGTTCCATCCTGTACTCGTGGCTCTGCCATTTAGTCAGCAGTAGCAAATTACTGAAAGTACTGAAAGTCTCTAATAAGCAGAAATAATGGTGTAAGCTCTCTCTCTCTTTCTCCTCTCTCTCTCTGCCTTGGCTGCCAGGCAGGGAAGTGCACCCTGTCCAGTGGACACGTGAGCCATGTGGCCTTGCCTATAATTGGAGATGGTTCACACTCCTTATCCTGCCCCTTTGTCTTGTATCCAATAAATATCAACACACCCTGGCATTCAGGGCCACTACCCGTCTGCATGTCTTGGTGGTAGTGGTCCCCCCGGCCCAGCTGTCTTTTCTTTTATCTCTTTGTCTTGTGTCTTTATTTCTACAATCTCTTGTCTCTGCACACAGGGAGAAAAATCCACCGACCCTGTGGGGCTGGTCCGTAAACCTACTATACAGAGACAAAGAAGTAGAGACGTATACAACTCCCCTAACAACACTGTATCCCAAAACAATGTCCTCTCTGCCCCTCATCGTGGAATTCACTGCCTCTCACCATGTAGGCAAGTGCTTCCAGGGTCTTACAATTCTTCCACAGGAGGCAATGCACACTTTCACATAGCACTTCAGCAAATAAAGTGGTGACAGTTTACCTACTTAGATAAAGCTTCTTAAAAGGTTCTCCCAAATTTCCCCCTGAAGAAGACAGAAAAGGCTTTCCCAATTGTGAAACATTGGCCTCCCCACCTTTCAAAAAGGTACCCCTGAATAGCCAAAACAATCTTGCCAAAATAAATTGTATGACTCGAACTTTCTTATTTGAAATCTCACAGAGGAGTACAATTATTAAAACAGAAGCTGCTGGCAAAAGAATGGACATAAAGACAAATGGGATACAATTGAGAGTCTAGAAATAAACCCTCACAGTTATGGTCAATTACTCTTTGAAGAGGGTGTCAAGACAATTTAATGAAGGGGCAATTCTCCTTTCAAATGATAGTGCAGAAACAACTAGAAAACTGCATGAAAAACAGTGAATTTAGATAACTCTACCTCCCACCATATCAAACAATTCTCTAAGAAATTGATCAGTGAGTTAAATGTAAGACCTATAACCATAAAAACATCTTATAATAGACATAGAGGTAACTATTGATGATCTCAAATGTGCAATGGATTCTTAGATATGATACAAAAGCATGAGAAACAAGAAAAAAGGATAAATTGGGCTTTATCAAGATGCAAGACTTTTATGCATCAAAGGAAATTATCAAGAAAATAATTAATAGACATACAATGAGAGAAAATAGTTGCAAACCACAAATACGCAGATTTTATGTCCAGATAATATAAAGAACTAGCTACAACTCAATAACAAAACGACAAACAATCCAATTTATAAATGGGCAAAAGACTCAAATAGATATTTCTTCAAAGAAGATATACAAATAAGAAGGACATGAAAAGATACTCAGCATTATTAGTCATTAGGAAAATACAAAGTCAAAGCTGCAATGAGACACCACGTCACACCTACAAAACTGGCTACCACTCTTTTAAAATGTTAAATAACAGGTAGCAGCATTAGGAAGAATTTGGAATCCTCATACATTGCTGGTGAGAATATACAAAGGTACAGCCGCTAGGAGAAACAGTTTTGCTGTTCCTCAAAAAGCTAATGATAGAATTCTCATTTGAAACAACATCAATTCCTAGGTATATATCCAAAGAATTAAATCCAGGGACTCAAAGAGGTACTTGCATGGGAATGCTGATTGCAGCATTATTCATAAGAGATAAAATATGAAAACAATCCAAGTGCTCACCAACACATAAATAAACAAATATGGTGACACATACAACAGAATGTTAATCTACTATAAAGAGGAATGAAGCAGTGACACCTGCTAGAAGATGCATGGACTTTATGTCAGAAACAAAATAACATAATCGTACAATTCCGTTTATATGAAACATCAAGAATAGGCAAATTCATAGAGACAGAGTAGAGATGAGCAAGGTCTAGGGTGGAACATACAGGGAGTTATTGTTTAAAAGATACAAAGTTTTGGTTTAAAATGATAAAAATTTTCTAGGAAAAATAGTGGTGATGGTAATTTAACACTGTGTATGTGGTTAATTTCACTTGATGGTGCATTTTAAAGTGGTTAAAATAGCACATTATTCACAGAACTGTGAAAAATAGATTTCTATTATTTAATTTACCCAGGCTGAGGTGTTTGTTATGGCAGCTGAAGCCCATGAATACATCATCTGACCCAGAGTTTCAATGAAACGCATCAGTTTTTCAATGAAGTTAGCTGGAAGCTCCTGTCCCCAGGAGAACCAGAGGCCCCAAAACAAGAGCTCCAGCAGGGGCTCAGCCAGCACAGGTCCCATAGGGCAGCCTCAATGTCAGGCCCTGGATGGCACGTGAGGCCACAGCGATACAACCACAGCGTGAAAATGTAAGTATTTTTACTACTTACAGACACTGGGGAGCACTTGGCACACCTGGAGACCACAGATACAGAGGTCAGTGAGCCCAGGCAGGGAGGAGAGAAGAGACCGGTAAGCCAATGGCTTTATTAAGTCCAGGGTGTTATCTGACAGGTTTCCAGCAGGGAGCTTTAATGGATGTGTTTAAAGCAAGCAGGAAACACTGGGACTAGAAGCTCACGCTGTGATTGAGAAGTGGTCACTTTAAATGTGAGGGCAAATGGCAGAATGATCAGTTTAAAGAAAGCAGCTGGAGAGAGGGGAGCCCAGCACACCAAGCAGGAGAGATGCCTCTAAGATTTTATCTCTGGCCACCAACTGGAGCCATTAGAACCAGATACAGTATTGAAAACTACAATGGTGACCAAGCCCTGCCTCTGATTTGAGGCAAATAAACTTACACCTTAATAAATGAATGCCAAGGCAACATGACACTATGAACATCATGACATCCAGGGACACCAGCAGGGTGTGGTACTGTGCCCTGGAGTCAGAATCCTGGGTTCTGGTCCCTGGGAGTGAGAAAATGAAAATGACTTGTCCCTGCCCCCCTGACATTGATCTTCCCACCCTGCTGCTCCCTATTCTGCTCCCAAGCCCATGTGCAGTGCTCAGCCCCAGACATCACCGCCCCCAGGGTATACACAGTGCCGCCTACTGCACACAAACACAAACTCACAGAAGGTGACAAAAGTCTCCGTTTGGGACATCTGATTGTCAAAGAGGGAGAACAGTGAATGTAGAGCCACAGAGAATAGGACTCACAGGGCTGGAAGGTGACGGAGCTGTAACATAACATATGTGTGACCTCGTGTGAAGTGTACAGATCCATGTGGAATAAAACATGCAGCCTGGCCTGGGATTGCTGCTGTTCACACTTCCCTCCATGTCCACCAGAGGGCGACAGAGTCCCTCCCAGCCTGGAGCCTTCCGAGGGGATGCCAACCTCCCTCAGCGGAACCCACATCCCAGCAGGGTCCATCCTCACCAGGGTCACTTTGGCACCAGTCCTCAGCGCACTCCATGCTCCCCACACGGACTCTGTCAGCTCCTTCCTAACCCGGTGGCCGCCAACCTAACACCACTCCCTCTGCAGGGAGCTCCTGCCCCACACACCTGCTCCTTCCCTGGGCCCAGCTAAAGGCATCTCCCAGGGCAGCGCTGGTGCACGCGACGCCACACTGGGCACTTTCCCCTCGTGACATCCCTCCAACCTCACCAACTCTTTCTGTCACTGCTCCCTAAATGCCCGTCCCTGCTCCATCTGTCCCGTTCTCTGGGGCATCACAGGCCAAGCGTAGCGCTGACACAGAACAGCGGCTGCCTGAGGGCCCACAGCCTCCCCGGGAATCAGCCAGGCACCCTGTGACCTGCCTGCCCGCTGCACCCCGGGGGGCTCAGAGCGCGTGTGATGCTCACACACAGGCACCATCCGGGATGTGGCCACCTACCCCCATCTGTCCCTGGGGAAGACAGACCTCTCCTGTGTGCTTGCGGGGAGAAGGGGGGTGTTATTGCTCTTTGCTCCCAGAACACAACTCACCCCCACCCGCCCTCTCAGGGGTGAGTGACATCCCTCCAGACAGGCTCTCTGGCCACTGCCTGTTCCTCCTCTACAGACAGCAGCTTGGCCAGGTCAAAACCTTCAGGACAGACCCCTGGGTATGTCAGCACATGGAGGGCTGAGCCCATCATGGCCACGGAGTAAGTCGGGATGAATCTCTCCAGCTCTGAACCCCTGCACTGTCCCAGGCTCCCCTTCCTGCGTCTCAATGAGTCATGTCCCGCGGGGTTCCTGGGTAACTCCCCACTTCCTCCTGCACCACCACGGGGAAGGTGTGGTGACCACAGGACAATCAGCTGGGCAGAGAAGAGAGGACCTCAAAGATGGTCAGGAAGAACATGAGAAACCCTGAGCTCCAGCTCAGCCGCCAGAGCCCAGGGAGCCGTAGAGTGACCGAGAACTGTCCCTTTGACTATGGGACTCACAGCCCCCACTGAGCAACCAGCACAGGCCTCTCCTCCCAAGCGGCATGAGAGATTCACCCTGCACACCTCCACGAAGGACAGTTTCCTCTGGGACACGCAGGTTCTGAATGTCCATCCTTGGAAGCTGCAGCCAAGCTAGACACGATTAGAGAAGGGAAGGGTCCCTCTCACCAGGCAACACACAGCTCAGCCACAGCACAATGGTGTGTCACTGTGACAGGGACCTGGTGCAGCTGCAGCCTCCTGCACTGAAAGGGAGAGCCAGATGGGGATGAAAGAGGGCAAAGGGCGTGAATGTGCACCCCGACCCAGAGCCATGGGGACAGCAGGAGGCTGAGGCCCAGGACTGTGTTTGCCCAACCTGCAGGGTATGTGTGTGGCTGTGTGGGTCTGTGTGTGTCTCTTCTGTGTGTGTGTGTGTGTGTGTGTCTGCACAAAGTGTATGTTGAGGTTTGGTGAAAGAATCACTGCTGAAAAAGGCAGAGGAGTCCACAATTCCCAGGGACCTGAAACACAGACAAAAGGAAAAACAGAAGGAGGGACAAGGAGGCAGCACTGAGAGAGGAGGGGACAGAGAGGTGTCCTGGGCCTGACCCCACCCATGAGCCTGAGAAGTGCTCCTGCCCCAGGAAGAGGCTCAGCGCAGAAGGAGGAAGGACAGCACAGCTGACAGCCGTGCTCAAGAAGCTTCTGGATCCTAGGCTCATCTCCACAGAGGAGAACACGCCGGCAGCAGAGACCATGGGGTCCCTCTCAGCCCCTCCATCCACACAGCGCATCACCTGGAAGGGGCTCCTACTCACAGGTGAGGAGAGAACTTCCTGGCAGAGGACAGGAGGAGGAAGCAGAGTCACTGGGTGGGGTCTCCTGTAGAGGATCGATTCTAAAAAATAAAAGAAGCCACCACTTTGGGAGGCTGAGGTGGGTGGATCACAAGATCACTCTGGCCAACACAGTGAAGCCCGGTCTCTACTAAAAATACAAAAAATTAACCAGGTATGGTGGTGTGCTCCTGTAATCCTAGCTACTCGAAAGGCTGAGGCAGGAGAATCACGTGAACCCAGGAGGCAGAAGTTGCAGCGAGCCGAGAGAGGGCCACCGCACGCCAGCCCGGGCGACAGTACGAGACTCTCTCAAAAAAAAAAAAAGAGAGAAAAGAAAAAAAGGAAAGAAGGCTCTGTTGGAGCCTGGATGGGGGAAAATACACCAGAGAGGGACAGGGGTCAAAACAGGAAAGCCACATTGAACCGGAATTGGTAAGAGGTAGGAAAATCTTAAGTGTTCTGTTTTCCTGATTAATCATCAGGGGCCACCACATTTTGAAAAATGATAATAATAACTATATCAGATGACACTTCAAATAAAAATATAAGCAGGGCATGAAACACTGTCCTCAGCAAAAAACATCAACAATTGGGGGAAAACAAAAAACACCCAGGTCGTGGAGGGCCCTGAGAACTCTCACATCTACAGGAGTCTGCAGCCTGTTCCAGGCACTGGGATGCAACCAAGATCACAAAAGTCCCTGTCCTCACGGAGCTCACGCTGCCATGAGGAGGAAGACAGACATGGAAAGAGATCTAGAATGTGAGGTCAGGTGTTGACAAGAACCCTGGAGGGAGCAGAGCAGGGAAAGGTCAGAAAGGGAAGACCCAGGGTCTCTGAAGGAGGTGTCAGGAAAGAAGTCTAAGGATGCCCTGATGTGAGCAGGACCTGGGGGCAGTGTGCAGGGGGCCGTGCCGACCCCCGGGGAAGAGGATTCCAAACAGAAAAATGCCAAGGTCAGAAGTGTTGAAGGAATGGGGATAATGCTACTGACCTTGACCTAGTAGGACAGTAAGACAGACACACATACACACACACAAACACACATGCCCCTTTTATGTATGTGTGTTTGTGTGTGTGTGTGTGTGTGTGTGTGTGTGTGTGTGTGTGTGTGTCTGCAAGGCTGAGGATTGAAGAGAACTTCTCAGGACACAGGGCCCCAACTTTTCACTCCAATACATACATCTCAATATTAACTGATGCTCTCTCCTCCTCCTAGCATCACTTTTAAACTTCTGGAACCCGCCCACCACTGCCCAAGTCACTATTGAAGCCCAGCCACCAAAACTTTCTGAGGGGAAGGATGTTCTTCTACATGTCCACAATTTGCCCCAGAATCTTACTGGCTACATCTGGTACAAAGGGCAAATGACGGACCATTACCATTACATTACATCATATGTAGTAGACAATCAGATAATTATATCTGGGCCTGCATACACTGGACGAGAAACAGTATATTCCAACGCATCCCTGCTGATCCAGAATGTCACCCGGGAGGACACAGGATCCTACACCTTACACATCATAAAGCGAGGTGATGAGACTACAGGAGTAACTGGACATTTCACTGTAACCTTACACCGTGAGTGATTCCACATGATCCCTGGGTGTTGGGGGGCAGGGGTCATTTCTACTTCACACACACAGGATTGTCAGGCATGGACTGTGCCTGTGTCCCTCTCTGCAGTATGTCCCATGCTGGGGTTTGGGCATTTAGTGCAGGACACACACAGAGGAGACAAATTTCAACAGACCAGAATTCCTTTCCCGCATCCAGACCTGCAGACACTTGCTGCAGAGGAAGGACAGTCTGATGGGGGGACTCAGCCGCAGGAGATCAGTCTCAGCCAAGCACCTCATGCACTCTTCATAAATTTCACCCTGAGAAAGACCCTGGAGAACTGAGTAGAGCTTGGCCAGAGGGGCCCCCTGAGATACTCTCAGAGAAGCTCAGCCCTAGAAGCCTCAACCCCAGAACCCTGTCCCTAAATCCTTACTCCAGATAAAGCTGAGGAGCCTGTGCCAGGGCTGGCCTGTGGCTTCTTGGGCAGGGCTTACTGGGACCAAAGATTTACCAGCTGTCTGAGGACTGTGTCTCCTGGAGCTGCTCACAAGCCAGGGCTCAGCCCTCAGAGCCTCATCTGGGCAAGGACAGACCTTTCTTCACCTGAGACTCAGAGTGGAGAGGACAGAAAGACAAGCTTTGTAGACCATCAGCCAACTGCCTTGGGAGGCTTAGGACAGTCCTTAGAAAGTCTAATGTCTCCAGAAGCAGAAACAGAAGAGAGAAGATGTACCTGGTAGCAGCTTGTCCACAGGGATCTGACCTAAAGGTGCTTTCTCATGGAAGCAAATGAGTAATGAATGTTGTTTGTGTGAACATCTCCACTGTGCCAAGCATTAGGTCAGGTGACTGTGAATAATTTAAAATTTATTCACAGATAGAATGAAAAGCCACAGTCCATTTGCCATTTGGCTTATTTGATTGAGAGAAAACTGAGGCACAGGAAGGCACAGTCACTGAACGAGAGTCACACAAACACAAAGGGGAGATCTGAGTCAAATGAGGTTAACCTCAGAGGAGTGAGAGCAAATGGTCAGCTGATTAGTCTGTACCCCAGAACTAAATCACCTGCCTAAACCGTCAGAGTCAGTGCAAAAGAAATGTACAGGCCTCCCCCTCAGATCTTCACCCCCATCACTGAACCTGAAATCCTGTCTTTCCCAAAGTGTCCATGTCACTGTCATGAGAGGATCAAGGAGAGGATCTTGTTTTCTTTCCGCACTCACACCCTACACTAGCACAGGCCCAGTGAGAGAGACACACTCAGGAGCTCTCACATAACAAATGAAGGAATCGAAGGAAGAATCAAATGATCCAAAACCTCTTTAGAGATGGGATCTTGGATGCAGAATCCTAGGAGGTTCTAGCCACACCTGTCCCTTGTCCTTCAGAGGCTGACACCCATGTTTCATCCCCCCACTACCTCTTGCCCCTAAAGCCACCCCACCTTATGTAACTCTGAAGCTCTTTGGCCACCGGAGGGTTCTCAGGGCTCCTTGGTCCTGGACTGTGGAACTGGGGGCACCTGGTCCCTGGGGTCTCTGAAGTCAGTGTAGCCCTCACTGCTCACTGCCATGGTGTCTCTGCCTCTCTCTGCTTCTCTGTGTCCCTCATCTTCCTCCCACTTCATTCTGACTGGCAAGCCCTGTCCTGCACAGCTTCTTCCTTCATCCGTAGGCCTTCCCCAGACACTCCCTCTAACTAGGCAGGCTGTTCTGTTCCCTTCCCGCTAACACTGTGGCCTGGCCCACCTCCCAGGAAATAGGAAAGGTGCAGAAATCACTGGAGTTGCCACTCCTGCCAGGCTTCATCTCGAGCCAATGTCCCCAGGTCACTAAGAGAATGACCTTCCACTGTATTCCCATCCAGGGCTCTTTCCCTTTGTGAGGCTGACCTGTGGACAAGACCATGGGACAGGGATAGGCAGTTCCTCCATCCACTCTTATAATTGCCAGACAAGTTCTTCTGGCCTCCTGCACCAAAAAAAAAAAAAAATTATTGAAATGCTGATTTGTAGTCAAGAAATATTTTAACAACTCCAAGTCTGCCAAACAGGAGGACGGAGGTTTATTATTCCTCAAATCAGCCTCCCTGGTGGATCAGGGGTTAGAGATTTTCAAGGATAGTTTCAGGGGCACAGGACTAAAAAATGAGTACTGCTGATTGATTGGTGATGGGATCATGAGGGTGGAGGGAAATGATCTGTTTTTGCTTGAATCCACATCTAGGTAGGGACCACATGACTGGCTGAGCCATTAGTCATAGGTATGGATGAGGTCAGCCGGTTGCCAGAATGCAAAAGAATGAGAAACATCTCAAAAGACCAATCTCACGTTCTACAATAGTGATGTTATCTACAGGAGCAATTAGTTACAAATTTTGTAAACTCTGGCCAAATGACAATTGAGCAGTCAGGAATTATAGAAATTGTGCCTACATTTTAGCACAATTGAGTTCTCTCCTATCATCTTAATCTCATGGTCTTTCACTAGTTCTACAAAGGCAGTCCCTGGGCAAAGTAAGGGTGTTAGTCTTATCGAGGAACTATTCTCATTCTTGCTTCAAAGTTAAACCATAAACTAAATTCCTCCCAAGGTTAGCCTGGCCTATGCCCAGGAATGAATGAGGACAGCTAGCCTGAGACTAGATGCCAGATGGAGTCAGCCATGCTAGTTTGCTGTCACTGTTGTAATCTTTGCACTGACTCACCAGAGTGTCAGAGGCTGGACAGGCCTGCAGTCCCCAAAGCCCATGGACTCATTTCACCCGTTTCAATCGTGACTCCATCCTCAACCTGCTATGGAGCTCACATTCTCTAGTCACTTCCTAGAGACTTCTGGCTTCCTGTCAGGCACATAACAAGCTTGAAATTGGTCACTCGGTTCTAACACTAAGTAAAAAGCTGAACAAACTCAAAAGTCAACAACTCGCTAAAATCCCTCAGAGATGGCTGGGCACAGTGGCTCACGCCTGTAATCCCAGCACTTTGGGAGGCCGAGGCAGGCACAAATTCAGGAGCTAGAGACCATCCTGGCTAACATAGTGAAACCCTGTCTCTACAAAAATACAAAAAATTAGCCGGGCATAGTGGCGGGCGCCTGTAGTCCCAGCTACTTGGGAGGCCGAGGCAGGAGAATGGCATGAACCCAGGAGGCCTAGCTTGCAGTGAGCTGAGATCATGCCACTGCACTCCAGCCTGGGTGACAGGGCGAGACTCTATCTCAGAACAAAAAAAAAAAATGCTGTTAGAGAAATGAAGAATGCTTTTGATGCTTACTGGTAGACTACACATAGCTGAGGAAGGAATCCCTAGCTTGAGGATGTGTCAATAGAAACTTCCAAAACTGAAACAGGAAAATTCAAAAAGAGTGGGAAAAAAAAAGTGGAACAACATATTCAACTTCATATTTAATATTTTGTTTTGACAATAACAATTTTTAAATTTTGCAGTTGTGGGACAACTACAAAAGTTGTAACATGCATATAATGGGAATACTGGTGGTTTTGGGGACCAGTTGGAGGTGGCCAGGTCGGTGCTATCTGATGATTTTACTGCCAGTGCCACATACAACTGTTTCCTCATGACGATGCCATTTTCATACATTGGAGTTCTTCGTGTGGGGAGACACACAAGCCATTGGCATCTCACTTAGACTCTTCCTAATTCACACAAACTTAAACTCTAGTGGTGTTTCCTGAGCTTAAGAGAAAATGAAGAAAGCATTTCACATACCTGTTTTGGGGTCCTCCCCATTTTTCCTAACTCTGCAGAGAAATTAGAAGCAGGGAGTTCTTTCTATATTTACTAACATAACACACATCGCTTCTTTTAATTTGGCATCATTCCTCCCTTCATGGAATTGATGCACTGACCAGTTCTGTCCTTTTAACCGGACTCTCTCTACTTAAGGAGTTGCAAATTTCAAATCACCTTTGGCATCTTTCTTTGAGTATAATGTGATCCTGCTGGAATTCATGGCACACCTAAACCTTATTTTGGTCTTAACAGAAATACTGCTACCAGCAATTGATCTTAGATATTTGGACCATCAGTAAAAATTTCCACTTATGAAAACATTTTAATGTTTCCTCCAAATTTTTTTGTTGTTGTTACTAGAGTCGGAAGATAACATGAGGTCCAAATGCCTGACAATATTTTATGGGAAAATTCCAGTATTACAAATTGAGCATCCCAAATCCAGAAATCCAAAATCTGAAATGCTCCAAAACTCGACACTTCTGACCACGGATGTGATGCTAAAAATAATGCTCACTGGCGCATTTTGGATATTCAATTTTTCAGATTTGGGATGCTAAACCAGTACATATACTGCAAATATTCCAAAATAAAAAAATATAAATCCAAAACACTTGGTTTGAAGCTTTCTGCATAAGGAGCACTTTATCTGTATGAATTATAGGCATGAGGCTGTACAGGAGATTTCTAGAACCTCCTCATCCTGCATAACTGAAACCGCACATGCACGGAACAACACTCTATTCCCCTGATCCCAGGTCCTGGAAACTACTATTCTACTCTCTGATTCACTCTGGAATCCACTGTTATGAGGTACATAGAGTAGTCAAACTCAGAATCAGAGGGTAGAATGTCTAATGAGAGAAAGTATCTGCAACACTTCTTCCTAAATATTGGTCTAATATCCACCAAACACATATGGTCCATGAGGGCCAGACTTCCATCATCAGTTCATGTTCGCCCTTTCCAACAGTCAGTTCTGCATTTGCAAACATCCACATGTACTTCCAGAAAGATCCACATGGTCTTCTCCTGCCCTCTACAGGGGGAGGGGAGCATCATGGACCCAGAGCAGGCAACATGGTCTTAGTCCAAAGCTATCAGCTCTTGCCTGTCCCCTTCAATCTTTGTAGGTCATTCCTTGGACTCTCCCCTATCTTTAGAGGTCACTGGCTCAAGTCAGTCACTGTGAGACACCTGGGAAAACTGCCCCACCTTGTAGCTCCCCTGCCTGATGACTGAACTGACCTCCAGTCTTGACGCTGGTCTCCCCTGTGTTATTTCTGCTGAAGTACCCAGTCCCAGGCCAGGCTTTCCAGTACCCAAAGGGTTTAAGGACAATGGGAAGTTCCATCATCCATCTCTAGGATGTCCTTGGAAAGGGAAGCTGCATAGAAAACATACCTCGGGGGGCAAAGTAAGACTGAAACTAAGAAGATCCCAGCACTGCATGCTCCAAGTGAGGACCACAAGGTGGGCCAGGCAGGCAGTTGGAGACGGAGGGACTCACAGAGGCACCAGGGGCTGTGACTGCTGGTCCTGTGCCTTTCCATGACCAAATGCTGCTGCTCAATTCACACTTAAGAAAGTCTGTGCTTCTCCCACATAAAGCAGGCAGCCTCACAATCTCCGAGCCCTCAGATTGCCATGCATCTGTCTTGTAACACACACACCTGCCATGGGCTCTTAAGGACTTGGGTGGGCTGAGAGATGGGAAACACCAACTCTGATTGAAAAATGCCTTTGGAGGAATCAAAGGTGCCACACAGGGCAATCTTCTCTCTCTTTTCTGCACAGTGGAGACTCCCAAGCCCTCCATCTCCAGCAGCAACTTAAACCCCAGGGAGGCCATGGAGGTTGTGAAGTTAACCTGTGATCCTGAGACTCCGGACGCAAGCTACCTGTGGTGGATGAATGGTCAGAACCTCCCTGTGACTCCCAGGTTGCAGCTGTCCAAAACCAACAGGACCCTCTTTCTGTATGGTGTCACAAAGTATATTTCAGGACCCTATGAATGTGAAATACGGAACCCAGTGAGTGCCAGCCGCAGTGACCCAGTCACCCTGAATCTCCTCCGTGAGTATCTTCTGTTCCTCGGGGAGCCAGGCTGCCATCCCAAATACACATGGCCAGAGGCCAGGCCTCTCAGTCCCTCTCAGGTCCAAGTACAGAGACCTTTACCCCTGGACATCAAAGCTGGCCATGACTTTCTGCCCCAAGCAAACCAGGGTAGGCCTAGGCTTGATCAACAATAGGAGAAAAGAGGCTGCTCCTGTCATGGAGACTCAGGCTCCACAGCTTGTGATGGGAGAAACAGGTGAATGTCTCAGGCGCCAGATCAGTGAACACAGCGGGGATTTGGCTGGGACTTCAGTGCTGCGACTTGGCTCACAGGGTCACTGTGGCCCTTCCACAGACCAGGAGTTTCCCTTCCCTCTGACAATATCACCTGTGACTTTATTCTCTTTGCTCCAGATGGCCTGGATGCCCCCACCATTTCTTCCTCATACACCTATTACCATACAGGGGAAGTCCCCAAGCTCTCCTGCCTCACAGACTCTCACCCACTGGCAGAGCATTCTTGGCTGATTGATGGGAAGTTCCAGCAATCATCACAAGTGTCCTTTATTCCCAAAATCACTAAAACATATAGAGGGGTCTATGTCTGTTTTATCCGTAACTCAGCCACTGGTGGAACAAATCTCATAATCAAGAGCATCATAGGCCCTGGTAAGTGGATCCCTGGAGCATTGGCAATATGTGTTCCAGTGAAGTCTATCTAGCTATCAGGGAAGAGCCACCTGCCCTATGCAAAGGGAGAGGGAAAATCAAAACCCAGGACAGGGAATATGTTTCTGCTCCAAAACCACCAGCTTTTGCCTGTCCCCTTCACCCTTTCTAGATAATTCTTTGGACTATACACTAACAATGAACAATCTGAAAGGAAATTAGGAAAAGACTTTCACTTCACATTAACATCAAAAGGAATAAAATATTTTCGAATAGGTTTAATCAAAAAGGTCAAATGATTATACCCTGAAAACCAGAAAACATTCCTGAAAGAAATTAAAGACGATATCAATATATGGAAAGACATTTCATTTTCATGGATTGGAAGAATCAATATTGTTAGAAAGAAAATACTACCCAAAGTGAGTGGCAGATTCAATGCAACCCCTACCAGAATCCCAGTAACATTTTTTGCAGAATTAGAAAACTCTGTCCCAAATCTGACCTGACAGGCTCTTATTAATGACTGCCACAACAGAAACACTGAGAAAAAGATGCAACCATAGAAAGGTGGAAAGTTCTGATGACATAGAAAATAGCAATCAGCCTTTCTCACATCCCAAAGCCTTCAAAAATATACGAGTGCAGCATAGCCAGTATGGAATTGACTGAAAACTAATCACCAAGCTAGAAACTTGGTGGGAGAAAAAAAAAGGGCAAGAATATATTTGGCTTATCACCTCTCACTTTTGCCTGCTAATCTGATGCTGAAAAGAAATGCTCACTGAAGCATTTTAGGCTTTGAATCTTTCAGATTTGGGATGCTAAACCAGTAAGTATATGACAAATATTTCAGAATCAAAAAATGTCAGAAATCCAAAACACTTTTTGTCCTAAGTCTTATGCAGAAGAAATACTCAATCTGTGTGAACTATAGGCATCAAGCTGTACAGCAGATCTCTAGAACCTCCCCACCTTGCATAACTGAAACTGCACAGCCATGAACAACTTCTGATTCTCCCCACTCCCAGCTCCTGGCAACCAGCAGTCTCTTCTCATATTCACTCTGGAATCCACTTACATGAGGTCCCTAGAGTAGTCGAACCCATGGAATCAGAGAGTAGAATGTCCAATGAAAGAAAATATTTGCAAAACTTCTCTCCAAATTTGTCTCATATCCATCAAACACACATGGCCTATGAGGACCAGATTTCCAGCAGTTCATTCCCACCCTTTCCACAAGTCAGTTCTGCATTTGCAAATGTCCACATGTATTTCTGGAAAGATCCACATGTTCCTCACCTGCTCTCTGCAGAAGGAGAGGAAACTTAAATAACCCAGGACAGGGAACATTGTTCTCCAAGGCCACCAGCTCTTGCCTGTCCCCTTCACTCTTTCTAGATCATTCTTTGCACTCTGCTCTATCTTTAGAGGTCACTGGTTCAAGTAACTCATCATGAAACACCTGCAAAAAACTGCCCCACCTTGTGCCTCCACTGCCTGATGACTGAACTGACCTCCAGGCTTGACTCTGGTCTCCCCTGTGTTATTTCTGCTGAAACATCCAGTCCTGGCCAGGCTGCTAAGTATTTTCAGGGTTTCAGGACAATGGGAAGTCCCATTATTACTCATCTCTAGAATGTCCTTGGAAATGGAAGCTGCAGAGAAATCACATCTAGGGGGGAAAAGTAGGATGGAATTTGGAAGGGGCCCAGCAGTTGCACATTCCAGGTAAGGAACCCAAGGCGAGCCAGCCAGTCAACTGATGAGGGAGGGACTGCGAGGGGTACCAGGGGCTGTGACTCCCACTGACGTGTCTGTTCATGACCCAAAACTGCTGCTCAATTGACACTTGAGAAAGTCTGTGCTTCCCTAAGACAGAGCAGACGGCTTCACAGTCTTTGAGCCCTTAGAGCATGATGCATCTGTCTTTTGACACACACACCAGCTATTGGCTTTCAAGGAGTTGGGAGGGCTGACAGGTGGGAGATGCCAACTCTGATTGAAGGATGCCTGTGGAGGAATCAAAGGTGCCACACAGGACAATCTTCTCTCTGTTATCCACACAGCAAAGCTGCCCAAGCCCTACATCACCACCAAAAACTTAAACCCCTGGGAGAACAAGGATGTCATAGCCTTCACCTGTGAACCTAAGAGTGAGAACTACACCTACAGGTGGTGGCTAAATGGTCAGAGCCTCCCGGTCAGTCCCAGGGTAAAGCAACCCATTGAAAACAGAACCCTCATTCTACCCAGTGTAACGAGGAATGAAAAAGGACCCTATCGATGTGAAATACGGGACCGATATGGTGGCATCCGCAGTGACCCAGTCACCCTGAATGTCCTCTGTGAGTATCTTTTGCTCCTCTGTGGGTCAGGACACAAGCTTAAATCCAAACGACCAGAGGCCAGGCCTCTCAGTCTCTCTCCGGTCCAAGTATAGACATCTTTACTTCTAAACATCCGAGCTGGCCATGTATCCCTGCCCTGGGAAAACCTGGGTAGGCACAGCCTTAACCAAGAATATAAGGGGAGGGGAGGCTCTTGTCATGGGAGACTTGGGGCCCACATATTGTGATGGGAGAAACAGGTGAACTCCTCAGGCTTCCGCTCTGTGAACATAGAGGGGGTTTGGCTGGGACTTGAGGGTGTGTCTTGGCTCAGAGGGTCACTGTGCCCCTTCAAGAGACCAGGAGCATCCCCTTCCCTCGGATGTCATCACCTGTGGCTTTATTCTCTTTGCTCCAGATGGTCCAGACCTCCCCAGCATTTACCCTTCATTCGCCAATTACCGTTCAGGAGACAACCTCTCCTTGTCCTGCTTCGCAGACTCTAACCCACCGGCACAGTATTCTTGGACAATTAATGGGATGTTTCAGCTATCAGGACAAAAGCTCTCTATCCCCCACATTACTACAAAGCATCGCGGGCTCTATGCTTGCTCTGTTCGTAACTCAGCCACTGGCAAGGAAAGCTCCAGAACCATAACAGTCAAAGTCTCTGGTAAGTGGATCCCAGCATCCTTGGCAATAGGGTTTTAGGTAGAGTCTATCTGGCTTTCAGAGAAGAGTCAGGAAAACATTCTTATTCCCAGCCTGTGTCCCATGGGCACAAGCAAATCCGAAATTCTCCTCCTGAACCCTCCCAATTTGTCTCTACAGACTCTCTTCTCCTTGTTTTTCTGTTTTCTCATGGCTGACCTTGTGTCTGGCCTGAGAAAGGTAGGGAGGGGACTTTATCAGCCTTGAGCCCTATGTGGTAGAAGAGGCTTCACAGAGGGACAAGAAGGAGAGTCCTCAAGATCAAGTTGCTTCTCGCTGTCACCAACACATCCCCTTCTGCCACGTCTTTGTTTTCTTGTACCTATTCCATGAGCTACAAGGAACATCTGAGGCTTTGAAACAAGCTCACACTTTTCCCCCAAATGAGAGGAGGAAGCCCCTTGGGTGAGGGAGGAGCAGCTCAGACTCTGCTTCCTGCTCTGCTCCGGGCTCCTCTGGTGACTGGCCCTGCCTGACTCCACCTGGGGTGGGACCAGCTTGTGTGGACGAAGAGCCCTGATGGCCTGTCCTGAATTTCACTAAATCGAGCTGCCATTTGAAGACAAGCCTCCCCCGGGCCAGGCTGCAGGGAAATGAGAAGAGAGGGAGCCTCAGGGCAGACTCCGGAGCTGCATCCTGGCTCTGAAGTCACCGGCTGTATGAGGCTGTGGGCACAGCACGTGGGACACAGCACAGAGGACAGTGACTGATGCAGAGCTGGAGAAATAGGGAGATTCGCCTCTGGGGCTCTGCATGGCAGGAAAGGGACAGCGCCAAAAAGTGTGTAATTATAGAGAGGGTAAGACTACCAGACACTTTATATATATCTAATATAAGACTTACCATTAACTACTTCTAAGTGTACAATTTAGTGTTGTGTAACCATCACACTATCCATTTCCAGAACTTTTTCCTCTTACCATATTAAACCTCTGTACCCAATAAACAGTACCTCTCACTCCTTCTCCCCCTAACCCTTAGCACCCACCATTCTACTTTCTGTCTCTATGTAACTGGCTATTCTAACTATCTTTTATAAATGAAATTATATGATAATTATCCTTTTGTGTCTGGCTTATTTCAGTTAGCATAATATCTTCAAGGTTCATCCATTTTGCACGATGTACTGGAATTTTATTCATTGTTAAGGTTGAATAACATTTCAATGTATAGATACACCTCCTTTGCCTACCCACTTACCTTTCAATGGACTTTTCAGTTGTTTCCATTTTTTGTCTATTGTGAGTAATGCTTCTCTGAACATCAGTGTACAAATATTTGTTCAAATTTCTTTCAATTCTATGGGGAGTATGTCCAGAAGTGGAATTGCCGGATCAAATTTTAATTTATTGTTTAATTTTTTGACAAACAGCGACACCACTTTTTGCAGTGGCTATAACATTTCCCATTCCCATCAGCAATGTACTAGAGCTCCAATTTTTCCATCTACTTGAAAACACCTGTTGTTTTTTGTTGCTGCCATTGTTGTTGTTTATCAAAGCCATCCTAAAGTGTGTGAGGTGGTGTAACACTGTGGTTTTGATTTGCATATCTCTAAGTATTCATGATGCTGAGGAACTTTGCGTGGGCTTATTGGATATTTGAATATCTTCCTTGGAGAAGACTCTATTTTAATCCTTTGTTTTTCATTGGGTATTTGGATGTTTGCTGTTGTTGACTTGCAGCTTTTCATGTATTCTGGAAATTAATTTCTTATCACACATATAATTTGCAAATATTTGTATCATTTCACAGGTTGCCTTTTTACTTTCTTGATAATGTTCTTTGATGTATAAAACGTTTTGATTTTTATGAAGTCCAATTTAATCATCTTATTTTTTGCCTATGCTTTTGTTGTTACAACCAAGAAATCATTCTGAAATCCAGTATCATGAAGCTTTTCTTCTAAGAGTTGTATAGTTTTTGCTCTTACATTTAGATCTTTGATCTATTGTGGGTTAAATTTTGTACACGGTGTTAGATAAAGTTTCCACTCTTCTTGCCCTTGGATATCCAGCTTTCCCAATATCATTTGGTGAGAACACTGTCCCTTCCCCATTGACCGATCTTGGCACACTCGATGAAAATCATTTGGCCATATATGCAAGCATTTCTTTCTGGGCTATTATATTTCATTGTTTTCCATGTTCTCCTTTATGCCAGTACCACACTGTATTGATTACTGGGGTTTTGTAGTAAATGCTGAAATCAGGAAGGTGACTCCTCCAGCTTCATTCTTCCTCTTCAAACTATGTGTCTATTTAGAGTCATGAGATTCAATATAAATTTTAGGACAGATTTTTCTTTTTCTGCAAAAATGTCACTGAGATTCTGATAGGAATTGTATTGAATCTGCAGCTCACTTTGGGTAGCACTGTCCTCTTAACAATATTGAGTCTTCCAATTCACGAAAACAAAATGTCTTTCAATTTATTGATATCGTCTTTCATTTCTTACAGCAATATTTTGTAGATTCCAGGTATAATCATTTCACCTCTTTGGTTAAACTTATTCCTAAATATTTTATTCTTTTTGATGTTAATATAATTTGAAATTTCTTTTAATTTCCCTTCAGATTGTTCATGGTTTGTGTCTTGAAACACAACTGATGTTCGAATGTTGATTTTGTATTGTGCAACATTACTGAATTTATTTATTAATTCTAATAGGTTTGTTCCATCTTTAGGATTTTCTACATATAAGTTTAAGTTATCTGTAAACAGAAATAATTTTACTCCTTCCTTCCAATTTGGATGTCTTTTTTAAAATTCTTGCCTAATTTTTCTGACTAGACCTTTCAATACTATGTTGAATAAAAGTGTCAAAAGCAGACATCCTTGTCTTGTTCCTGCTCATGCAGGGAAAGCTTTCAGTCTTTCTCCATTGAGTATGATGTTAGCATTGGGTTTTTCACATATTGCCTTTATGTTGAGGTGGTTTCCTTCCATTCTTAGAATGTTTTTATTATGAGAAAATACTGAATTTCATCAAATGCTTTTATTGATTCAATCTTATTACTGATTATAGTTCTATTCATATTTTTGTGTGTTTCTAGGAGTTTGTCTACTTCATCTAGGTTATCCAATTTATTGGCATACAATTATTTATAGTACTTTTGTAATCATTGTTCTATTAGAATTGTTAGTAATGCTTCATTTTTCTTTTATCTTTTTTTTTTTTTGAAGAGAGAGAGACAGGCTCTCACTCTGTAGGCCAGCCCAGGATGGAATACAGTGGCATGATTATGGCTCACTTCAGCCTCAACCTCCTGGGCTCAAGCAATTCTCCTTCTTCAGCCTCCCAAGATGCTAGGACTACAGGTGCATGCCACCATGCCCAGCTAATGGGATTTTCATTTTTTTGTAGAGACAGGGTCTCCCCAGGTTACCTATGCTGGTCCAAACACCTGGTCTCAAGAAATTCTACTGCTGTGACCTCCCAAAGTGCTAGGATTAAAACATAACCCACCATGCTCAGAGTCCATTTTCATTTCTGATTTTAGTAATTTTAAACTTTTCTCTTTTTTTCTTAGTCAATCTAGTTAATGGCTGTCAATTTTGTTGATTTTATTTTGAAGAATCAACTTTTGGTTTCATTAATTTCATCTATTCTTTTTCCATTCTCCATTTTATGTATATCCACTCTAATCCTTATTATTTCCCTCATTCACTGTGCTTGGATTTAGTTTGTTCTTCTTACATATCCTGAAGTATTAAAGTAGGTTGTTGATCTGAGATCTTTCTTCTTTTTTAATGTGAGAGTTTACAGTTATACATTTCTTACGCAAGACTCAACTTCTCTGAACCTCTGATTCCTCACCTGAAAATTGCAATGAGAGTGCTTTCTTCATACCATTCTTTTAAAGGTTTAATGCAGTCAATGAAACAAGATGCCACACACAGAGGAACCAATGTCACCTGCTACATTACTACCATCATCATTAGCCTTGAGGTCAAATAGTCCTGGAATCAAATCTCAGATCCACCTGCCACTAGCCATATGACACCAGGAAAGTTTTTACACCACTCTAAGCTTCTGTCTTTTCATAGGCAAAATGGAAATAATGTCTACCTGACAGGGTTATTGTGTGGATTAAATGAGCTACAGGTAAAGTATTTAGCACAGGGCCTGGCACACAGGAAGTGCCCCTCAACTGTACCTACCTTTTTCCATATATATATGGAAAAAGAAGTAACACAAAAAACACTAGGACATGGTTACTGACTACTTGTAGGAGAGAAAGAAAAAAGCTAAGTGCAAAGAATCAAGCCTGGTTTGTTAGTTTTTACCAATTGAGATGCATCCAAGATGCGATTAGACATACAAGATAATTTATCAGGTAAGACACATGTGAAGGAATGTGGGACAGGCATGAAGATAGTATGGGAGAACCCACAGACCACTATGCAGAGCTGATTCCTGTGAAAAAGAAAGAGAAAGAAGTTTTAGGTGCCAATGCAGTTCTAAGAGTTTTTGCAAGGCTGATGGGGAGTCCTCCAACCAGTCACCCATTAGAGTTAAAGAGAGCCTCAGAGAACTGGGCTTGCTTTCACGCCCTTGCTGGGAGCCTGTGGGAAAGAAGCTTTCTGTGCAAAGGAGGTGGTGAATTTGAAATGCGCTGACCTGGGCCTTCTGTCAATCAGTTCCCTGCCATGGAGACCTGGCAGGGTCTCACTCATGGCTGCCACAACAGAGACACTGAGAAAAAGATGCAACCATGAAAAGGTGCAAAGGTGGCAAGCTCTAGTGACATAGAAAATAGCAACCAGCCTTTCTTACATCCGAAAACCTTCCAAAATATCTGAGTGCAGTAGAGAATTGACAGAGGACTGATCACCAACCTAGAAACATGGTGAGACGGGAAAAAAAAAACTGCAAGAATATCATCATCTCCCATCAATTTTCCAACAGAAACAATGTAGTCCTTGAAGAAACAATTCTAGAGTACCTCATGTTACATGCTTGTTCCTGAGGCTCCCCCACGTAAAACAACATCACCTTCATTCCTTCTTTTCTTTTCTTTCCATGACAGCTCCTTCAGGAACAGGACGTCTTCCTGGCCTTAATCCATTAGAGCAGCAGTGAGGTCATTTCTGTATTTCAGGAAGACTGGCAGGTATGATGGCCTTTTCTCTTATCCTGGTTCCTGCAGGGCTGACTGCCATGCTTGGGAGAGGGAAAAGACTTATTTGCCTGTATCTGGGACTGGATCTCCTCCATCCTCCACTAAATTCCTGCTTCTCAGCACCAATTCCTGCAGTTCCCTTTCTCCCTGGCCTTTATGCTCCCTGTACCCCACTGTCTTTTAGACATAATTATCTCCAGCCTCTGCTCATTTGTTTCTCAGATTCAAATGAGAAACACAATTCCACATGGTGAAACCCTCTTCATTATTTTTAACATCTCTCAATAGTGTAATTCTCTCCATTCCCAGAAAGCTCAACCACTCCTCAAAGTATTGCGTGACTTCTTGTCTCCAGACTTTGAAACATTCCTTGCATATGACTGCCTCATTACCTTTCTAAAATCTAGTTAATTCACTTAATCAAGAATCTCCAGGGGTCTACTCTAGCCTATTTGATAAGTTCACATTTCTTCTATTTACTAAGCTTTCTCACTTCCTTTACCTCTACTTCCTAGTATAATTCCTCCATCCTAATTAGAACTGTCTTCCCACACATCCCTGCCCCTTCACCCATGTAGACATAAAATTCTTAGTTCCAATGCTATGTCTAAAAACAGAGTGAAATCCCCTCCACCATCTGCACTGCAGACTTAACCACACCCTTCATCAAAAGCAACATCTGACCTCGTGGAGAACAAAGACTTTAGGATTAACATGTGAACCTGAGACTCAGAACACAACCTATGTGTGGTTGAGATCTTTTCCTGATGACAAGTTCATGTGTTTAAAAAAGATACAGAAAGGAAGAAGGCAAGGTCCCTACCCCAGGAGACATAAAGCCTAAGCCAGGAAATGAGACCTGAAAATAATCATGATACCAAAATAGAAATAATTGAATGCCACAAGAAATCAGAGAAATCTGATGGGAAATAGAGCTACACATTGGAATCAGCGGAAAACATTTTTAAAAGTGATGCTCAAGCCCCACCCATTAATTCCAGTTTAAAGGTCTGGAGAGGGACCCAGGCATTGGTAATTTTTAAGTCTTCCCTGACACTACTAACACATAACAAGGATGGAGAATTCTTGTTGTAACAGGTAGAACTTAAAACTAAATCAATGATTTTCAGCTGGAAGTACTGGAATTACCTAAGGACCTTTTTCAACATACATAAGATTATACTTTTTTGGCCCTATTTATGAATGGGCTACACCAAGAACTCAGTAATCCAGTTGAGAAACAGAAGCTGAATGGAAAAGTCACCTTATTTGAGATGTTAAATTATATAGAAAGCATTTTCAAATAAGTGATATGTGATGCTAAACCTTCTCTAAATAATATTTATGGGAATGTTAATAATATGAGTATTCTAGGCTGGGTGCGATGGCTCATGCCTGTAATCCCAGCACTTTGGGAGGCCAAGGTGGGCAGATCATGAGGTCAGGAGATCGATATCATCCTGGCTAACACGGTGAAACCCCGTCTCTACTAAAAATGCAGAAACAAAATTAGCCAGGCGTGGTGGCAGGCACCTGTAGTCCCAGCTACTCAGGAGGCTGAGGCAGGAGAATGGCATGAACCCGGGAGGCGGAGCTTGCAGTGAACTGAGATCGCACCACTGCACTCCAGCCTGGGTGACAGAGTGAGACTCTGTCTCAAAAAAAATTTTTTTAATGAGTATTCTAAAAATTATATGAAATTCTGGAAATCAAATATGTTGTCATAGTGTCATATGCCACAGAAGTAACTAGATTTCTATGTGAACTGTGTCTTTACCATAATAAACTCTCATTAGATTGTTAACTATAGTCATTTTAAACCTTTGTCCTTCCCAGACAGTTGCTTTGATTCTTCCTCAAAGTATTTACAATCAGCTACAGTCCAAAATTGCTTTTTCTTCAAGGAGATTTATGGAAAAGACTCTGACAAGGACTCTTGAATACAAGTTTCTGATAACTTCAAGATCACACCACTGGACTAAGAACTTTAAAAATTTTAATGAACAGGCTGATACCTTCATGAAATTCAAGACGAAGAAGAAAAAAACTCAATGTTATTGGACTAAATAATCAAAATGATAACGTTTTCATAATTTTCTATTTGAAAATGTGCCGATTCTTTGAATGTTTTATTCTCCAGATTAATGAACTTTTTTCCTTGAACAATTGGTAAAGTATACTTTTGTAAACAAAAATTGAAACATTTGCTTTTGCTCTCTGAGTGCCCCAGAATTGGGAAACTGCTCATGAGTATTCATATGTTTATGGTAATAAAGTTATTTGCACAAGTTCAGTAAGAATCTGCTCTCTTTATAACAGGACACATTTGAAAACATTGGTTATATTACCAAGGCTTTGACTGGGATGTTATATTTGAGAATATACATAGAATAAACCCATAGGGAATGCAGGCAAAGTCTGAAGTTGGCCTTGGTTTGGCTTCCTAGTCTCAAGAAGTTTTGGAAGTTTAATCTGAGATTCTTATTAAAAACTTCTAGCAAAGCGAAGTTTAAAAAGAGCCTCTACGGTCCGTTGCTACACTTGCTGCACTTAGGTAAAAAATCTGGGCAAGCTCGGTGAGACTCAACCTATTTTGCAAACAAATTCATCCTACTGGAATTATCTTTGGTAAAAATAGAGACTCCTATAGAGAGAAAAACTATGTTGAAAAGAAAAACTGTAGTACACCTGTTACCAGATTGAACCACTGTTCATTATCTTTGAGTATTCATAATCCACTGGTAGACTGTACTGGACCCTGAATTCTTTTAGTTCTTCCAATTCAATTTTCTCCAATGAAATCAGTAAGAACAAGAGCGGCTCTGTTCCTGAAGCCATGTAAGCTGGAGGTGGACAACTCAATGTAAATTTCATGGGAAAACTTTCATATCTGAGGTGTGGGCCATTAACACCTCACCAAATGTTCAACACCATAACTTAGAGAAACTCAAAGTGCAAACCAGGACAACAAGTTGACGACTTTACACTGTGGACAGCTTTTCTCAAGATGTCAGAACAAGACTATCAATCATGATGAGACTCTTACCTCTCTTAATTTGTCCTTGCTTATGCCTGTCTCCTTTGCTTCCCAGAATAATGCTCTACTTAGATTTCACAAGAAGTAATTTCAGAGAGAAAGTTAACAGTGTCAGATATATCATGTCAACCACACTTTTTTTTTTTTTTAAGATGGAGTTTCCCTCTTGTTGCCCATGCTGGAGTGCAATGGCACAATCTTGGCTCACTGCAATCTCCGCCTCCTGGGTTCAAGTGATTCTCCTGTTTCAGCCTTCCGAGTAGCTGGGATTACAGGCATGCGCCACCACGCCCAGCTAATTTTGTATTTTCAGTAGAGACAGGGTTTCCCTATGTTGGTCAGGCTGGTCTCGAACTCCCGACCTCAGGTGATCCGCACGCGTCAGCCTCCCAAAGTCCTGGGATTACAGGCGTGAGCCACCGCACCCGGCCCACACATTTTTACATAACAAGAGATCCTTTAATCCACCCAAAGGCTGACATTAGCTACATCTGTAACACAACTTTTTCCTCAAATGTATGGAGTTTTCTTTAAGCTTCCACTTCTATACTTGCCTATTCTCACTCCCTGTTTTAATTTAACATAGACATGCAATGCTAGATAATAGGATTGCTCTCTACCAGCTGAATAGCGAGGAGCCTGTGCAGTTTCTGACACTTCTTGTTGCACATGGATAAATATATCAGGTATGATAGAGACTCATTTGTAAAAATCAATAATTGTGCTGCCTGGTTAAAACGACTAGACTCTTCCGGCTTCTTCTTTGATCTATCCTATTGTAGTTGGTTTGCATCTTGCCTAAGGTGCATATTCCAAACTCTTGATATTTTCCTCCTGATAGTCATACTGGTACTCTCCCTCGTGTGGTGCAATCTACAGATGTTTTTATTTGCGTGCAAATATTTGGGTGCAGCCATTCTTCAAATATCAAATAGTTTCTCTTGGGCTGGAATGACAGAAACTCAAAGAAATGTGTGATTTATGGGCTGGGCGCAGTGGCTCACATCTGTAATCCCAGCACTTTGAGAGGCCAAGGCAGGCAGATCACAAGGTCAGGAGTTCGAGACCAGCCTGGTCAATATAGTGAAACCCTGTCTCTACTCAAAATAGAAAAATTAGCCAGGCATGGTGGCGGGCACCTGTAGTCCTTTATGGAGACCCCCTGAAACTATTGCTACAGAATAAAAGATGAAATGCTCCTGATTATTGTAAATACAAAATTGCATGCAGGATTGTGTAAAGACAATGCCTGGTTGGGCTGCCAGAATGAGGCTACTGTGCATGATGTGCTTCTGTTATATGGATGGGAGGGAGAATTATGAGTTTAGAACATAGATTACAAATGCAATGTGATTGGAATACTTCTGACTTTTGTATAACTCCGTTCCAATATAATGAGTCTGTTCACAATTGGGAATCACTAAAATGTCATTTACAAGGAAGTGAAGTTAATTTAAGTTTAGACATAAGCAAGCTAAAAGAACAGATTTTTGAAGCCTCTCAAGCACACTTAATGGCTTTACCCAGTGCTGAAGTTTTAGACAGTATCTCTGAGGGATTATCTAATCTCAACCCCATTCAATAGGTAAAATCTCTGGGTGGATCCACTATCATTAATTTTGTTCTGTGTATAATTTGTGCTATTGGTTTATTGTTCATGTGTAAAATTGGAAAAAATATTCTTCAATCCAATCGTGATCAGCGCCAAGCTATGATTGCTATGGTTCATTTAAATCAGAGAAAACGGGGAGATGAAGGGAGACCCCCTGAAGCTACTGCTATGGAATAAAAGATGAAATGCTCCTGATTATTGTAAATACAAAATTGCATGCAGGATTGTGTAAAGACAAATGCCAGGTTGGGCTGCCAGAATGAGCCAACAGCATGTGATATGCGTCCCCCTGCCGAGAGCCTATGAATGGACGTGCAGTCAGGGAGGTTTCACATTAGATTCCTATCTCAGAAAAGCAGATGTCCATAGCTCTGGGAATGGAATGTGATCCTTGTGGAGAGCCTATAAATCACCTTAAATCGCTCACTAACCTACCCCCACTCTCACTAAACTTAATAATAAATGCTGGTATATCCAGTGCATTGGCAGCATCACAGGACCAGAAGGGGGTGACCCCCCGGACCCAGCTTTCACTATCTTGTGTGTGTCTTTTATTTCTCAACCTGCCAATCCACCTGGGAACAAAGAAAGAGCCCCATTGCATGGCAAGCTGCTGGCCAGATCCTGCAATATAGTCCCAGCTTCATGGGATGCTAAGGCATCTGCAGAGGGAGAGGTGCCCCAAATCATAAATCAAAAATAAAAGCCAATTTCATCTATAACTAAATTAGTTGTAATTTTGTCTTATCACACATGCTCACAGCAAGCAATGGCCAGTGGAGTCTCTCAGGCCGCATCATTCTCACCCTGACCCTCCTGCCTTTCTCTTTCACTTAAAAGGACCCTTATGATGACACTCGAAGCCACCCACCTAAGTCAGAATAAGATTTCCGTCTCAAGATACTCAACTTCATCACCTTTGAAGAGTGTTTTTGCCAAGAAAAGTAAATGCATGTGTTCCAAGAGTTAGGGTGTGGATTTTTTTTTGTTTTTTGAGACAGAGTTTCACTCATGTTGCCCTGGCTAGAGTGCAGTGGCACAATCTCGGCTTACTACAATCTCAGCCTCCCAGGTTCAAATGATTCTGCTGTCTCAGCCTCCCAAGTAGCTGGCATTACAGGCGCCCACCACCATGCCCAGCTAGTTTTTGCATTTTTGGTAGAAACTGAGTTCACCATATTGGTGAGGCTGGTCTCAAACTCCTGATCTCGTGATCCACCTGTCTCAGCCTCCCAAAGTGCTGGGATTACAGGCGTGAGTCACTGCGTCTGGACCGGATGTGGACATTTTTAAGAGGCCATTATTCTGCCTCAGACGAGTCACTTTCATAAACATCACCCACAACAAAAATGTTTTGCCTTCCTTCCATGTCTCACTTTTCTGTCTGCACAAACCACAGTGAAACACACTAGCTCTGCTATGAAGTGGCTGGATGACCCTGGGCCACTCATTTGACCTCCCTCAGCCTCTTTCCTCATCTGCAGTGTAAGGCTGACTCTTACTGCATCAGAAAATGACAGTGGAAGAGTCAATTAACATGTGTAAGACATCAGTCACAGAGCCTGGTTCCTGATGAGCCCTTGGTAAACGTTCCTTTCAGTCCTTTCCTTTCCCCTTCCAATTTTTCTTGCCCTCACCCATCTTCTCCAACTCCTTTCTCTTCACTAACTTACTCAGTCTAACCTGCCAATTAAAGAAGCCACACTACCCATTCTCTCATGACTCCGCTGGAATGTCCTTGTGATGTGGTCTGCTATCCACTCAAGGCAATGGGTATTATTTATATGAAGAGGTCTGTTTGCAACAAGAAATCCTTTTTATGTTCACACAAAATTTTTACACAATTTCTCTTAACTTACACGTACCAGTCTCAATTCTACCCTGTTATTTCATACATGTACTTCATTATTTTATTCTTCAGTCTTTCTCCTTACACCTTAAAAATTAGGATAGTACAAAAACAAAAATAATGGCCTGGGCCAGAAGAGGGGATTCCTTTAGCAAGACGAATGCTTTCCTTTTTCAAGATGAATGAATGCTATGTGCAAGGCAGCCCTGAAGCCCATTTCTGGGTTTGGCTTACATCAAAGCCATTTGACTCTAGGACACATTCTTAGATTCCCAGGAGATAATGATTGCCACAGAAGCCACACCCACTCTGAGTATTCCTACTGTTGGGTAAAGGAATGTTTACAGAATGTTGTGCATTCTTTTTACTCCTCCTGAATTCTTCCATTCCTGGAAGTTAAGCTTTCTTGCTAATCAGCTTCATCTCCAGCTGGCCTGCCTGGACCCTGACCGGAAATACCTCCCCACTCTGGATGGCCAGGGTGGCACCTTTGTCTATTCCCATAATTATAACAGCTCACACCGTGCAACACTCACTATGCTCCAGGCACTATCCTAAGAGCTTTCCAGGTAACTACGGTCCTCACCAAAAAATCCCAAGTGCCACAATCCCCATTTTTACAGATTAAAGAAAAAAACTGAGACAGAGAAGTATGTACCCACTGTCACCTAACTCCATAATTCAACCTCATCCTCCACTTCCTCTGGTAAGAGGACACTCTAAGATGTACAAGGTCTCCTGAATGACATCCTCCTTCAAAAACGATTTTTGTCCCATTTACTTTCAAGATTTCGCAAACAGCCAGCATTTTGTTTTCTGTCTCACCCTTCACTTACACACCTGTTCCCTAAAACTACACTCACAACTGCACAGCCCTGCATAAAAGCTAGCTTTTAGAAACCTCAATCTCTTTTGGAAAAAAGAAAGGCCTGCTTCCAAGTCTCACAAAAAGTCATTTTTTATTCTATTGTCAACTATTTGCATAGCCATTCTCTGGCCATAAACGAGTGCACTAGAAACAGAAAGTGTAATGAGAAGAAAGTAGGAGGAGAGTGAGTTTCTAGATAGACACACAGGGAAAAGATTCCGAATCCAGAAAAATTCATAAAATGCAACCAGGTTGTGTGACTTTGAGCAATGACAGCCCCACCTGCCACTTTCCATGGCTGTTGGCCTCTTACTTCCTTCTCAGCCTGCCCCTCCTGGTCTTGCTTTCTTAGACCAATACAAACAACCTGGGAGCTGGGGTCAGATCAGAGCACACAGCACTGAGTGGTAGGGTTGGGAAAGACAGAAAAGGAAGATGAGTGTTTGAATCATGAAGACCTGACTCACCTAGGTACACATCACCTAGACAGGCAATAGATTACTGAAGGGCTTTGCAGGACTCATGGTGGTTATTCAGAATGACTGACTGAGGCAAGGCTCTTGACTAATTGAGTTTTATTGAGCCAGAGCTTGACGGTGCACCCTGGGAAAACATGAGTTCCAAAAAACCTCTGTGGCTTGTGTTTTCTCTGAAGAGGTTTCAGGAGGCTTAGTATTTATACATTTAATTAAAGTGGAGAAGGCAGGTTGGAAGAGATGGAGTGGGCAGAAAAACAATTGATCTAATCTTATCTTTCTTCTTTGCCCCAGAAAAATAAATATTATCAGAATGAGAGTTAAAATACTTCAGTTTTAGGAGCTAGATTTTGATTGCTCACTTAAAGCTACAATTGGCATGTCTTTCTTTTACAAAGAAATATACACCTTGAAAGGTTTTGAAGCCAAGAAAAAACAATTTGTTCAGGCAATCATCTGGAGATGCTCGAGATCTTTGGCTTTCCTGTTTACCCCGTTCTTTTTCTTTTCTTTCTTTTTTTTTTTCTTTTAGAGACACAACCTTGCTCTGTCATCCAGACTGGAGTGTACTCGCAGTCCTCTCACCTTAGCCTCCCAAGTATCTGAGACTATAGCCATGCACCACTGCACCTGGCTAATTTGATTTATTTTATGTTTTGTATAGATGTGGTCTCCCTTTGTTGCTCAGGCTGGTCTTCAACTCCTGGCTTCAAGTGATCCTCCTGCCTTAGACTCTCCAAGTGCTGGGATGACAGGCCTGTGCCCACACACCTGGCCCCCTGATTCTTCAAAAGATTTCAGAGAAAGCATTGTAGAAGACATGACTTTGTGACTGTACATTTCATCTGATCCTACATCACTAGGAAGGCTCATTCTTAAGAAGTCATGTCCCATGGAAAAGGGGATGAAGACAAATCAGAAAAGGGCAAAGGGAAGTTACAGCAACAAAGGGACACTACAATCCTGGAACCTTATTGAAGTCACACAACTGCTGCTTCAATTAGAGCAATTCGTTTGGCAAACACCGCTCTAACCCCTTCAGTTGTATGTTGGCTCAACTGTAATGTCTGGTGCAGTCTACAGACTAGGTTTTCTATAGTTTCTGAAGCATCTTCCAATTGCAGTGGTAATCTGAGACATTTCTCTGAATTGCATTCTGAATCCAGTGCTCATGTGTACCTTTTGTGTAGTCCACACATCAGCAGGCACAAAGGTTGTTTATATATCCAGAAGTTTACATAAGTCATCTAGTTACAGCTTGCAAGGTTTAATCTATCCATCTGACAAAAGGCTAATATTTAGAATCTACAAGAAACTTAAATTTACAAGAAAAAACAACCCCATAAAAGTGGGCGAAGCACATGAACAGACATTTCTCAAAATAAGACATTTATGACCAAGAAACATACAAAAAAAAGCTCATCATCACTGGTCATTAGAGACATGCACATCAAAACCACAATGGGATATCATCTCATGCCAGTTAGAATGGTGATCATTAAAACATCAGGAAACAACAGATGCTGGAGAGGATGTGGAGAAATTGGAATGTTTTACACTGTTGGTGGGAGTGTAAATTAGTTCAACCATTGTGGAAGACAGTGTGGCGATTCCTCAAGGATCTAGAACAAGAAATATCATTTGACCCAGTGATTCCATTACTGGGTATATACCCAAAGTATTATAGATTATTCTACTATAAAGACACATGCACACATATATTTATTGTGGCACTATTCACAATAGCAAAGACTTGGAACCAACCCAAATGCCTGTCAATGATAGACTGGATAAAGAAAATGTGGTACATATACACCATGGAATTCGATCCAGCCATAAAAAAGGATGAGTTCATGTCCTTTGCAGGGACATGGATGAAACTGGAAACCACCATTCTCAGCAAACTAACACAGGAATAAAAAACCAAACACTGCACGTTCTCACTCATAAGTGGGAGTTGAACAATGAGAACACCTGGACACAGGGAGGGGAACATCACACACTGGGACCTGTTGAGGGGTGGGGGACTAGGGGAGGGAAAGCATTAGGAGAAATATCTAATGTAGATGATGGGTTAATGGGTGCATCAAAACACCATCGCACATGTATACCTATGTAACAAACCTGCAGGTTCTGCACATGTATCCCAGAACTTAAAAGTGTAATTTAAAAAAAGAAAAAATTTGAAAAGCACAGTTTGAATTTATAATATACCAAAATGGAAGAAAAATGGAAGAAAATTCTGAAACCATTAGTTTTGAAATTTGTAGCCAGGAAAAAATTTAGGATTCAGTCCAAATTGCAGGTAAATAAAAAAATTCAAAAAAAAAATGAACAGATCTAAAATTTAACAATGGTTCTTCTGTTTTTTTCTTCTGAAAAATAATTTACCCCCCATCTCCCATTTTTATGAAATAGAAATCATTGGGACCAAAGTATTTCCAAAATAAGTTTCAGTCTTATACCTGGATTGTTTACATAAATTGCAGCAAGAATGTAGATTCAAAGCCTCTATAAATACAGATATTTTATATATATGTATAAATATAAGAATATATATATATTCTATCATGTAGAATGGCACCGAAGTATATTAATGGCAGCAAATCTGTAGAAGTCTGCAGCAGCCTCAATTCTTGCATCTTCAGAAGAAAGAATTCAACTAAGAGTCAAAAGGCAGAAGAAAAGACTGAGGCAACTTTTAGAGCAAGAGTGAAAGTTTATTTAAAAGCTTTAGAGCAGAAATTAAAGAAAGTAAAGTACACTTAAAACAGGGCCAAACAGGCGATGAGATTTCAAGTGTGTGGTTTGACTTTTGCTTTAGGCTTTTGTATGTTGGCATAATTCTGGGGTCTGCATTTCTTCTCCCCTGATTCTTCCCCTAAAGTGGGCTGCCTGCATGTGCAGTGGCCCGCCAGCACTTAAGAAGGAAGCTTGTGTAGTGTGTTTCCTGGAGTACAGTTGGAAAACAGAGACCAAAATAAAAGCTATGTATGTAAATAAAATTGGTCTTCTTATAAAATTCTGTTATAAATTTCTAAGATTTTTGTGTTACCTTGGCATCTATTTTTAATCTTCCTTGAACACACCCAAATTCCTTTCTCTCTCTCTCTCTCTCTGTGCTTTGAGATGTAAATTTACTACCTACTTTCTGTAAAACTCAGCAAGGGCTTCCTCAGATAAATGGTAAATTTTTCTATTTACAAAAGCACAATTTAAATCCAACTTTATTTTTTAACAGTGAGTTTTATGGGTTCCATGCATAAAGTTTTAAAATAAAAAATCTAAAGTATTTCTGTCCCCCTCTATCTTTATGTGCACACATATATGTTCTATGCTGTATCACATATATGTAAATGTCCATACCTATGTATATATATTGTTTATACATGGTATCAAATTAATGCAAAAATAAATGAGTACTCATCAATTAAGTAAATAATCCCAAATGCTTTTCAACACATGTGATTTTAGCAATCTTCAATAAGGGAAGAACACCTCAAATGAGCATGCATACGTATCTGCAGCCTCCTTAAAAAAAATTATCAGCCAAGAATTTTGTATCCAGCAAAACTAAAGTTCATACATAAAGGAAAGATAACAGTCTTTTTCAGAAAAACAAATGCTGAGAGAATTAGCCACTACCAAGCCAGCACTACAATAACAACTAAAAGGAGCTCCAAATCTTGAAACAAATCCTGGAAACACATCAAAAGAGAACCTCTTTAAGCATGAATCTCACAGGACCTATAAAACAAAGATACAATAAATAAATATATAAAACCAAGGTGTTCAGGCAACAAATAGCAGGATGAATGGAATAGTACCTCACATCTCAATACTAACGTTGAATGTAAGTGGTCTAAATGCTTTAAAGATACAGAATTGCAGAATTGATAATAATTCACCAAGTAAGTATCTGCTGCCCTCAAGAGACTCCCCTAACCATAAAGTGTCACATAAACTTGAGGTAAAAGGGTGGAAAAAGACACCTCATGCAAATGGCCACAAAGTGAGCAGGAGCATGCAACCACACGGAAATTAAATAACTTGCTCCTGAATGATCATTGGGTCAAATATGAAATCAAAGTGAAAATTTAAAAATTCTTTGAACTGAACAATGGTGATGCATCCTATCAAAACATCCGGAATACAGCAACGAGCATGCTAAAACTTCATAGCCTTTAATGCCTACATCAAAAAGACTGAAAGAGCACAAATAGACAATCTAAGGTTACATTTCTAGAAACTCAAGAAACAAGAACACACCAAACCCAAACCCAGAAGAAAGAAAATAACCAAGATCAGAGCAGAACTAAATGAAACTGAAACAAAATAATACAAAATATAAATAAAATGTAAAGCTGGTTTCTTGGAAAAATAAATAAAATTGATAGATCATTGGCAAGATTAACCAAGAAAAGAAGAGAGAAGAGCCAGATAAGCTCAATCAGAAATGAAATGGGAGCTATTACAACCAATGCCACAGAAATACAAAAGATCATTCAAAGGTACTATGAACATATTTATGTGCATAAACTAGAAAACCTAGAGGGGATGAATAAATTCCTGGAAATATAAAACTCTCCTAGATTAAATAAGAAAGAATTAAAAACCCTGAACAGACCAGTAAAAAGCAGGAAGATTGAATAGATAATTAAAAAATTAACAACAAAACAAATTCCTAGACCAGACAGATTCACAGCTAAATTCTACCAGACATTCAAAGAAGAGTTGGTACCAATTTAATTGACACTATTCCACAAGCTAGAAAGAGAGGGAATTCTCCCTAAATCATACTATGAAGCCAGTATCACCCTAATTCCAAAACCAGGAAAGGACATAACAAAGAAAACTACAGACCAATATCCCTGATGCACACAGAGGCAGAAATTCTTAACAAAATACTAACTGAATCCAACAGCACATCAAAAACATAATCCACCATGATCAAGTAGGTTTCATATTAGGGATACAGGAATGGTTCCACATACACAAGTCAATAAATGTGGTACACCACATAAACAGAATTTAAAAATCTCATGCTCCTCTCAATAGACACTGAAAAGGCACTTGACAACATCCAGCATTGTTTTATGATTAAAACTCTCAGCAAAATTGGCACACAAACCCACAGCCAACACAATACTGAATGAGAAAAAGTTGAAAGCATTCACTCTGAGCAGGGGAACAAGAAAAGGATGCCTGCTCTCACCACTTTTATTCAACAGAGTACTGAAAGTCCTAGCCAAATCAATCAAACAAGGGAAATAAATAAAGGGCATCCAAATTGGCAAAGAGGAAGTAAAACTGTCCCTCTTTGCTGACGATATAATCGTATACCTAGAAGACCCTAAAGACTCCTCCAGAAAGCTCCTAGAACTGATAAACGTATTCAGGAAAGTTTCAGTATACAAAATTAATATGCACAAACCAGTAGCTCTGCTACACACGAAAAGCGACCAAGCAGAGAATAAAATCAAGAACTGGACCCTTTTTATGAGAGCACTTATAAAAAAATAATAACTAGGAATGTATCTAAACAAGGAGGTGAAAGACCTCTACAAGAAAAACTACAAAACATTGCTGAAAGAAATCATAGATAATGCAAAAATGAAAATGCACCCCATGCTCATAGATGAATAGAATCATTATTGTGAAAATGACCATGCTGACAAAAGCAATCTACATATTCAATGCAATTCCCATTAAAATGCCACCATCATTCTTCACAGAACTAGAAAAAACAATTCTAAAATTCCTATGGAACCAAACAAGAGCCCACATAGGCAAAGCAAGACTAAGCAGAAAGAACAAATCTGGTGGTGTCACATCACCTGACTTCAAACAATACTCAAAGTCCAAAACAGCATGTGCTGGTATAAAAATAGGCATGTAGACCAATTGAACAGAATACAGATCCCAGAAATAAACCTAAATTCTTACTGCCAACTTACCTTTGACAAAGCAAACGAAAACATAAAATGGATAAAGGACACCTTATTCAACAAATGTTGCTGAAATAATTGGCAAGCTGAATGTAGGAGAATAAAACTGAATCCCCATCTCTTAACTCATAGAAAAATCAACTCAAGATGAATCAAGGACTTAAATCTAAGACCTGAAGCTATAGAAATTCTAGAAGATAACAATGGAAAAAGGCCTTCTAGACATTAGCTTAGGCGAAAAGTTCATGACCAAGAACCAGAAAGCAAATGCAACAAAAGCAAAAATAAATAGGTGAGGCAATTAAACTAAAGAGCTTCTGCACAGCAAAGCAACAGTCAGCAGACTAAACATATAACCCACAGAGTGAAAGAAAATCTTCACAATCTATATATCTGAAAGATAACCAATATCCAGAATCTATAAGAAACTCAAAAAATCAGCAAACAAACAAACAAACAATCCAATCAAGGAGTGGGCTAAGAACGTGAATAAACAATTCTGAAAAGAAGATGGCCGGGAACGGTGGCTCACGCTTGTAATCCCAGCACTTTGGGAGGCCGAGGCAGGCGGATCACGAGGTCAGGAGATCGAGACCACGGTGAAACCCTGTCTCTATTAAAAATACAAAAAAATTAGCGGGGCGTGGTGGCAGGCGCCTGTAGTCCCAGCTACTTGGAGAGGCTGAGGCAGGAGAATGGCGTGAACCCGGGAGGCGGAGCTTGCAGTGAGCCGAGATTTCGCCACTGCACTCCAGCCTGGGCGACAGAGCGAGACTCCGTCTCAAAAAAAAAAAAAAAAAGAAGATATACAAATGGCTAACAAACATATGAAAAAAGGCTCAATATCACTAACGATCAGGGAAATGCAAATCAAACCACAATGTGATACCACCTTACTCCTGCAAGAATGTTCACAATCAAAAAATGAATAAATAATAGTTGTTGGCCAGGCACGGTAGCTCACACCTGTAATCCCAACGTTTTGGGAGGCCAAGGTGGGCGGATCACTTAAAGTCAGGGATTTGACACCAGTGTGTACATGATGAAACCCTGTCTCTACTAAAAATACAAAAAAATTACCCAGGTAAGGTGGCACATGTCTGTAATCCCAGCTACTCCAGAGACTGAGGCAGACAAATGGCTTGAACCTGGGAGGCAGAAGTTACAGTAAGCCAAGATCATGCCACTGCACTCCAGCCTGGGTGACAGAGCAAGACTCCATCCATCTCAAAAATAAATAAATAAAAATAATAGATGGTGTGGAAACGGTGAAAATGGAACACGTCTACACTGCTGGTGGGAATGTAAACTATAAATGAGTGGATAAAGAAATTGTGGTATATATATGATTGAATACTACTCAGCCATAAAAGGAATGAATTAATGGCATTCGCAGCAACCTTGAAGAAACTGGAGACTATTATTCTAAGTGAAGTAACTCAGGAATGGAAAACCAAACACCGTATGTTCTCACTCATAAGTGGGAGCTAAACTATGAGGATGCAGAGGCATAAGAATGATACAATGGCCTTGGGGAAAAGGGTGGGAAGGGGGTGAGGGATAAAAGACTACAAATTGAGTTCAGTGTGTACTGCTCGGGTGATGGCACCAAAATCTCACAAATCACCCCAAGGGAACTTCTGTAATTAAATACCAAATCCCCAAAACCTATGAAAATAAAAGATTTAAAAATAAAATACAATAAAAAAATTTAAAAACATAGTTCCTAAAAAATGATGCTTCTAAAATGTAAAAAAACAAAACAAAACAAAACACAAAAAGGCCCTGGAAGGTCATATACCAGAAACTCTATTATGTTGCCTCTTAATATTTGAGCCCACTTGCTCAACTTCTGAGAACTTATTGGGAAGCTGCTGATCACCTGTTTCAGGTGTTTTCTATCTATTGTGAGACTATATCTCCCTGGCACTACCTGCAACCAATTATTACTTTAGAGAGACAGTTAACAACCACTTGACTTGACTATCACCTGGTGAGGATCACTAGACATTTCTAGTGTGTGGGGGTGGGAGGATCTCTCCTGCCCTGCTCATGTCTGACCGGTTACCTACTGTAACACTTGCAGAACGTTTTTTCTTTTTTTGAGACAGAGTCTCGCTCTGTCACCCAGGCTGGAGTGCAGTGGCACGATCTCAGCTCACTGCAACCTCCGCCCCCCAGGTTCATGCCATTCTCCTGCCTCAGCCTCCTGAGTAGCTGGGACTGCAGGTGCCTGCCACCATGCCAGGATAATTTTTTTATTTTTACTAGAGACGGTGTTTCAACGTGTTAGCCAGGATGGTCTTGATATCGTAACCTCGTGATCTGCCTGTCTCGGCCTCCCAAAGTGCTGGGATTACAGGGGTGAACCACCGTGCCCAGCCTCAGACTACTTAATATCAGATTTTAGGTAGGACAAACAGCTGGTATTTCTGGCTTTTCATTTTTTTACCAAAATTATCCTCCCAAATGAAACTACTAAGGCTTAACCAAGATTATGGCTTAGCCAAGGATGTATGAGGCATCTCCAAAGAGGTGAAGGAGCACCTCAGAAACTCAGAAATCACACAAATATCAAAACAAATAAGACTGGTTCCCTGACCCAAAATTAAATCCAGGCTGCAGCAGTAAAAGCATAAAATTTTAACTATTCGATGACAAAGTAAAGTGGCTTTTATTCTTATTTTCTCAGACTATCTAAGTCAAGCAGTTTGAGCTTACAAAACAAAACAACTTTGCTTTAGGTGAGATTTTTGCTCTGTAATTTAGTCAAAAGAAATGTTAAGGCTAGCCATAACACTCAAGTGTCTTTCTTTGAAATTCAATCCTCTGATCAACTGTTTGGAATAAGAGATCTCTAAAATATTTTTTAACTTAGAAGTCCCAATTTAAAGAATCCATCTTCTGGCCATGGACAATTAGAATTTCCAGTCGTGTATTGATTCTAAGTGACTCAATCCAACAGCCTCTTCAGTGAAAAACCAATCCCAATGATCTTTCCCCCCACCCTAAAATAAAATATGTACTCTCAGAAATAGGCTTAGGAAAGCAAGACTCTTGTTGCCACAGCTCTATCCAAGCAACAAGACTTGGGATGACAAAAGTCCCTGATGGATGGGACTTCTTTTTTTTTTTTTTTGAGATGGAGTCTCACTCTGTCACCCAGGCTGGAGGGCAGTGAGGTGATCTTGGCTCACTGCAAGCTCTGCCTCCCTGGTTCACACCATTCTCCTGCATCAGCCTCCCAAGTAGCTGGGACTACAGGCGCTTGCCACCATGCCTGGCTAATTTTTTTGTATTTTTAGTAGAGACGGGGTTTCACCCTGTTAGCCAGGATGGTCTCAATCTCCTGACCTCATGATCCACCCACCTCGGCCTTCCAAAGTGCTGGGATTACAGGCGTGAGCCACCGCACCCGGCCTGGATGGGACTTCTTATAACAAGCCCTCCTGGGATATTAACACATTTGGAAAACAAAACAAAATAAAAAACCTCAGGTTCTCAGCCATGTTACAGCTGATCACATAATGTGACTCAAAAATGACTCCTCCCCCTGATGGTGGAGACCAAGAGTGAGTGCTCTGACTTGGTCACAAATCAAGCCCTCAAGGACATATGACAAGATGAGAGAAAACTTATCTAGTACCTCCCCTTTATGAACAACACAGAAGGAAAGAGATAAAGGGAAAGATTATTTCTGGGAGGAAATGGATTAAACAATCAAAATATTCATACCCCAACATTACTAAAAAGTACACCAGAATTACTACACCAAGACTAGTCCAACACAAATCTTTTCCCATTAATCAAAATTTGGTGGAGGAAACAGTGATTTTTACCATCCAATTGGAAAGAACACACAGAGAGAAGTCAGGAAACTTGAGACTAATACATTTTTGTCCTTTAGCTGGCTGATTACTTTTATGCATTTCTGCATGTCCAAAACGAGGTTATGGAGGTAAATCAGGTTTTAGTGGTAATACAGGTCATGGGAGAAAGGAAGTTCAGTTAGCAAAGCTGGTCTTGTGTCAGTGAAACCTTGCAGGTAGCAGCCCTCAGAGAAAAATCAATGCTAAACTTGTTTATCTTTAAGGTATCAGATTCAGTCCATTTTTCCCAGATCCAGACAAGGGAAGACATGCCTGCATTAATAATGATTATCAATGATATAGGTTTTTCCACAAAAGGCAACTGTGAAGGGCCACTTCTATTTGCTTGCCCTCTGACAGACACGTCAAAATTTGTCAAAGAAATATATTGTGGGTTAAAATATTTGTATTTTCTTCAACAAACGGGTGTTTCTAGAGGTGGAATTGGATGTTCTGCAGTTACAGAATTTTAGCCAAATTAAAGGCCTGCTTCACCATAATTTAGAGCTCCTGTTAGATTTGGATTTGACCAAGTGAAAGGTGTTTTGGACGTTAGACAAGGTGAAGAATTGGTCAAATCCAAAAGAAGAATGATAAAAGCCAAAAACACAAATAGCGATTGCACTATTTACATACTGTTCAACACTCTAACATAAGGAGAGCTTAGAATGAAGTAGTAATAAGCCTTATCCTGCAGCTACCAAATTCTAAAACAAAACCCCAAACCAGCTCCTTAGTTGAGCAGGGACCAAGCTGTAGTCTGCTCTCCATTGTCACAGGAGCAGGAAACTCATGTTCCTTTTAGGAAGTGAGCAAAGCTCCATGAGGAGAGGAGTTCCATGAAAAAACAAAACTCAGATCTCAAACAAAAAAATCGGAGAGAGCAGGGACCTCAAGAGAAAGGTGGATCCAATTCTCAGAAAGTCACACGACTGGTCAGAACTAAAGCTCTATAGCTGGTACTGACCACGAACAAAAGAAACACGGCAGGTCAAAGGTTCTAAACTCCATTAAGAGGACCCCTTCATAGTTGGCAAAATGTTAACCAAATTGAGTGCCTGATTCAAGTGCCCGAATCAGTTGAGGTTTGTTTCTGAATCAATTGAGGTTTATTGGACCAGAGCTTGAGGGCATACCCTGCAAAAACACAAGTTGTAGAAACCCTCTATGGCTTGTTGTGTCTTTAAGGAGGTTTCCAGGAGGCCTGGGATTTACACATCTTCTTAAAGGAGGGAAAGCAGGTAGGAAGAGACAAGTAGGGGGAAGAATATTTGGTCTCATCTTGTCTTTATTCTGTACATGAAAAGAAAAAGCATTATCAGTGTAATATCTCACAGACTTTAATAGCTGGTAATGTAAACGCAAATTTTTCTCTGTTCTGTTCTAGGAGAGGAATAGTATAAAAACAGTCTTTTAAGTCAGTAACAATTATAGGCCAATCTTGAGGAATCGCCACGGGGGAGGGGGTCCCATAGGCTGTAGATTAGCATTAATAGCATGTAAGTCATGCAAAAGTTTCCATTTGCCAGACTTTTGGGAATGATGAAATGGGCGAATTCCAAGGCTGTTAGATGGTTCTGTATGGCTGGCTTGTAATCGTTCCTCAACTAATTCATGGGCTCTTTGTAATTTGTCTCCCTTCAGAGGTCACTCTTTCACCCAATTAAGATTTTGAGAGAGGCACATCACGGGTAGCGGAGGAAAAACAGTGGCCATAATTATAATTTAAATTTAACTTAAATTTTAACAGAGAATTATAATTTGGAATGTTCGTTGTATACAAGGAACAAATGCGATTTTACCGTGGGCCTCCCGTGGAGCCGGAGGGCAGCGGGGCGGGTCCTGGGCGGCAGCCACACTGTGCTTGCTTAGGCGCCGCTTTTTCTCTGCACCGTTCCCTCCTCCCACCGCTGGGTGGATGCTGCCAGCCTGGGCGAACCCTGTCAGCTTGGGCGCTTCTAGCTTTTTTGCTGCTGAGGCTTTCCTTTGGCCCACAGCCCGCTTGGCTGCATGGCTTCGTCCTCTAATGCCTTTTCTTTCTTTTTTTTTATTATACTTTAAGTTCTAGGGAACATGTGCACAACGTACAGGTTTGTTACATATGTATACATGCGCCATGTTGGTGTGCTACACCCATTAATGTCTTTCCTTATCTCTCTATAAACATACACCTGATTACCTTAATGATTTTGCATCACTGGGCAGGCTAAAAGCTCCCCTTCTTTCTAATGCCGCTTGCTTAAGACACAGTCCCATAGCTGTAGTGTATCCCTTGTCTTTTTTCTCATTTATTGGAGGAGGGGCTCAGGCAAAACCTCGGTTTCCTCTTTGATATTTTGGCACGGTGATAGTGGGGCTGAGGGACTCAGGGGTGGTAAAATAGGTGACGGTTCTTCCTCCTTCCCCTTTTTAGGCTCTTCTGTGTATAATGGGACCAGAGTCTCCCTCACTAAAGCCCATAGCGTTAAAGATTACTGGGACCCGTTGCTCTTGCGCAAAAGGTCAGAAGATCGAGGCCTTCCTGGCTAACAGGGTGAAATCCTGTCTCTACTAAAAATACAAAAATATTAGCTGGCCGTGGTGGCGGGTGCCTGCAGTCCCAGCTACTCAGGGGGCTCAGGCAGGAGAATGGCATGAACCCACGAGGCAGAGCTTGCAGTGAGCCGAGATCACGCCACTGCACTCCAGCCTGGGCGACAGAGGGAGACCCCACCTCAAAAAAAAGCAAATTTCTTCCCACTTGTTCCCAAAGCTCTACATCTAGTGTAACTTCTTCCAGGAACCATGGGTTAAGTGATACAAATTGCATTAGGTCCCTTCATTGAGCCTGCAAAACCGAGGCTACAGTTGCTTTAAGCTGCTGTTTGAATACTTTAATATACTGCTTCTGTTGTGCTGATAACTATTGTCCCAGGATCAAACCCTAGCCTGAACAATTCCCTGGAACTTGAAGATCCCAAGCAGGCACCAATGATCTACTGACTTACTGACTTATCGACTTACTGGCTTACCAATGGCACAGTCTTCTTTGTTTTCGAGGGTTCGATTCTTTGCAGCTATACCTCAGACCTGGGCACCAACAGGCCAGGTCCTCACATGGGGCACCAACTGTCTGGGTCCAACCAGCAGACCCTGACCCAGCAACGGATGAACAAATACATTCAGACACAAATATCCAGTGAAAGAGCAGGCCAGGCTGCCCAGTCACTACCCACCTATACAGAGAAGGGTCCAGACCCTTCTGGTAAAGAGTTAGCAGCTGCAGCCCTGATCAGCCAGCACAGTTTGCATTTATTTAGTACAGATTAAATGACAAAGCTCTTGAGTAAACACCACTAGAAGGTAATTGACATCACAGACCTCCAGAGAGTAGTTCCCAGAGCATAAGATTAAATGTTGGTTTCAGGACCTCCTGAGTAAACAAGCTATTTAGATAAAATCTACATTCCTATGTATCTACACCCTAAGCTTTTAAGATAATTCAGCTGCCTTCACCCAAACCTTTTACTGAAGCTATGCAAACCACCCGGCCTTCCAAGGTTTGTGACTATTTGCTATAACTCTCTTTATAATTTTTCTTCTAAAATCTTTCCCACCACCCTGACTGAACTCCCACAGTTGAGAAGACAGGGAAGGGCATTACACAACCAAGAAAAAATTAGAACAGGTTTCGAAATAAGAAAGTAAAATGTTGGTCAGGTCTTTCAACACAGATAAGAAAAAAGGAGATTAAGGCTATGCTATGAGGGCACTGAATGACAGCCTACATAATGGGAACTTCATCCTACAGATAAGAGAAGTCACTGGAAAGCTTTGAGATCACAAACATGACAAACAGCATTTCCAGGAAGATTACTCTGACAGTATTAGGCAAGATAAGTTGGGAAATGGTCTTCAACTTTGGCAACTTAATAGAAATATCTAAAACATCTGTATTCCTTTTCTTTTCTTTTAATGTTTAATTTTGAAATAATTTCAGAATTTCAAAAATGTTCCAAAAATAAGCAAAGTCCTCATATGCTTTTCATTCAACTTTCCCAAATATTAACGTTATAGATATGCACCTAATCATCAAAATCAATAAATGATTATTAACACTGTAAAAGGAATGCCTGTACAGACCTTATTCAAATCCCCTCTATCTTCTGACTAATGTCCTTTTTCTGGACTAGGATCCAATCTAGTATCACATATGGCATTTCATTGTACTGTTCTCTCAGTCTCCTTTAATCTGGGAAAGTTAATCAGGATTTCTTTTACCTTTTGTCTTACTTTTGAAGAGTATTGGTGACTTATTTTGTAGAATGACCCTCAGTTTGGACTTTTCTAATATTTTCTCATGAATAAACTCAGGTTATAGACTTTGTACAAGAATACCACAGGGTGATGCTGCACCTTTTCCATCCACTATATTAGAATGCCCTAAGATGTCGTTATCTCTGATTACTAGGGATATTAACTGATCACTGGGCTAAAGTGCCTCCACTGCAAAATGACCCTTTTCCTTGAAAGCATTTTTAAACAACCAATCCCTGGGCCACACCACACATCAGCCAAATCGGATACACTTGAGGGATGGTACAGGCATTTGTAGGCATTAAATACCCTGCAAGTGACTCTAATCAGTATCCAGAATTGAAAACCTATGGCTTAGACAGTGAAGATTAGAATCCTGAAAATCAGCTAGGAGACCATTCCTAAGGCTTCTCTTTAACAACAAAAAAAAAATCTAATTCTAGATAAAAGCAAATACATGTGGATTTTGGCATGGATATATGGTAGAGAAATAGAGGAAAATTAGAAATCACTTGATGGGGAAGTGATGAGTGAGTAGACTGCAGTCCAGTTAAAAAAAAAAAAAAAGGCAGAATCAGGTGTGATGACACTTGCTTGTAATTCCAGCATTTTGGGAGTGAAAGTGGGCAGATCACTTGAGCCCAGAAGTTTGAGACCAGCCTGGGGTTTCACCAGCCTGGGTGAAACCCCATCTCTACAGAAACAAACACGAAAAATTAGCTAGGTATTGTGGCAAGTGCCTGTGATTCCAGCTATTCAGGAGGCTGAGGCAGGAAGATCACTTGAGCTCACAAGCTTGAGGCTGCAGTCAATTATGATCTTGCCACTGCACTTCAGCCTGGGTATGAGAGTGAGACCCTCTCTTTTAGAAAAAAAAAAAGTAAAAATAATGTTCTACGGTCAGATCTAGTACAAAAACTGCATCTTATTCTGTGATGTTTAGATGCTATAATTAAAACAGAACATGGAGGTGTTTCCATATGAATAGCTGAAAGATTCCATACTTTTTATGCAGCTGCATCATATTCTATTGTGTACATATATGTTAACCTGTTTAATTAGCATTGTACTGGTGAAAGTCTAGGTTGTTCCCAATATTTTGCTGTTAAACAATACAGTGAATAACTCTGATTAGGTGTCATTTTTTATGACTGTGACTGTGATAAATTTTTTCCAGTAAAGTTTGGGAGGCAAAAATATATATTTTTTAAATTTTCACATGCATTAAGAAATTTTACTCTACAAGGTTTGCATAAATTTTTATGTTCCAAGAAAAGCAGGGGAGGGTAATATCACCTCAGTTGCTCTCACACAAATGTCCTGAGTGACAGGACCTTTAAGGACATGGGCACAAAGCGATATTCCCGGTATAAACATAGGGTGGGGGCATCTGGATCCTGGGAAGCTACAGGAAGGTGAGGGTGCCCTCTAGAGGACACCCTGCTAAGGATCAGAAAGGGGCCAGGGGAGTTGAGAGATTACAGCAGGTCTTAAACTAAGGGCAAGTTCAAATGGAGGGCATTAAGGTTCCAGGAGTAAGCTGAGGTGAGAAAGTGATAGAGACTGATGGAAGGAGAAGGTAAAAAGCTCCAGGAAAGCTAGGGGAGGCATATCAGGGCTCTCCACTCCTCCTCAGCATTGAACTTTGTAGAGGTCATGCTGGTGGGGCTCTGTGAGCTCTAGAATGTTCAGCACTATCTGGGGATTCTACCCACTCAAGGCCAGCAGGACTCCCTCCCCCAGCTCTGACAACCAGCAATGTCTCCAGACTTTGCCAAATGCTTTTCCGAATGAAAAAATTGCCCCTGGCAGAATCATTAATCTACACTAATCTATAAAAGCAAATCACCACTAAAATCCATCACCTCTTGGTAGAAGAATTACAAGTGTGAGAGGGGTAAAATTAAGGTCTTCAATATCGATTGAAATGACTTTTACTTAATCAGCAATTTGATGTCCCAGAAGCCATGTTTAGAGGTGATGCCACATGGCTGCCTCTACTTCACAGCAGAAAGGGTATGGGTTTTCCAAGGGTCTGTAACCATGAACCAGAAAGGTCTGTAACTGAGAATGGGAATGACACCCTCTGGGTTAAATTAAAAAGTGGGATGTAGGGAATTCTGTAGAAATTGGGAGAAAAAAATACACAACATAAACCCAAACCCCATTCAGATTCTCTCACCATCTTAAGGCCATCTTAGCTGTCTATGAATGGTAGCATAGGGATTTTTGTATATTTTCAAAATTGTATACCATTGGATCATTTTAAAAATATGAATAAATCCCAAGAAGGACCAAGTAACTGGACACTGCTGGAGTCTCATTTTTGGCCAGGAGAGCTGACAACATCCTGCTCCCCCTGTCCTGGACACTGTCTGACTCAGGGGCCTAAATGCTCTCTTATTATGGAGAAACAAGATGTTTTGAACATTCTCACCATTCACCCATCCACCTCTCACACCCGACGACCTCTCAAACCTCTTGCCCACTCTTGGATTTCATTCTTAATTTACTGAGCTCTATTTCTGCCCCACCTCCATTCCAACATGTGGCGGGACCAGGTGGTGGCTTCTGCCCATGATTTTGTAAAAAAAAAACTATCAAAATTACTTTCCCTGACACCTCCTTAAACTGACCTCCACCTGCAGCCCCATGATCATTACCAGCAGCATTTGGACACTTTTTCTGGTAGTCAGATGCTTTCCATCTCTCATTAGGAAATGTGACTCTCTCCACCCTGCATAAATGTTTCCTGGTAGAAATGAACACAGGCATACTGCCTGTGTGTTCCCAAAGAAATGGTTCCTATAAATCATATGAAAGCTGCAATTATAGAAAGACCACTTAAAACATACATTATGTAGATGATTCTCACCATTCCTTTAAGAGATACATTGTAAAACATGACATTAATAATCATTCTAGAAGAATAAAGTATGCATACTGTTTTCTTAAATTAATTGTAACAAGGTGGTTCCTCCCATGTGCCCAGGCTGGGCCTCTGAACAAAATTCTCCATCTTCAGTGGCAATGCCTGAGAGGATGACATGGACTTAGGCCTGATATGCAGCCATTCCTGTCTACCCTGCCCCTGCTGCAGGACAGTACCAGCCCAGGGCCCAATCTCCTACTGAAGAGCTGAGAGAGAAAATAGATACCCAAAGCCTCTTACCTTTTTCCAGTCCACTGCAATGGGTACCAGTGCAGTCCATTTGCCCCTGAGGACACCCACCTGCTGGTCTTTGACTTCTGAGAGTCAGATCTCCCTGGCTTCTCTGGGTCCCAGCTGCTTTCACTCTGCTGAGCCCTGCTCTTTCCCATGGGGGTCACTCCCCTGCCAGGCATGTCCTCCAGTTCCAGCTGACAGGTCACCCAACCCAGAACCAAGACAATGAACAAAGATTTCAATATCTAATATGTCCAGCAGAGATGCAAGTTGTACAATAAAATAAAGTAGAGATGCACACAGCTCCCCTGACAACATTGTGTCCCAAAGCAATGTCTTCTGTGCCCCTCATTATGGAGCTCACTGTCCTTCACCACATGGGCAAGTGCTTCCAAGGTCTCTCAATCCCTGAACGGGAGGCAGCACACATTTTAACACAGTACCTCAGCAAAGGAAGTGGTGATAACTTACCTACTTTGATAAAGTTCCTGAAAAGATCCCTAGACATCAAAATCTCCTTCCAAAAGAATACAGAAAAGGCTTTTCCAATTGCAAAACATTGGCCTCCTTGCTTTTCAAAAAAGTACCCTTGAAATAGCCAAAACAATTTTGCCAAAATAAATTGCAGAACTTGAACTTTCTTATTTGAAATCTCACAAAACATTACAACTATTAAAAACAGAAGTTGCTGGCATAAGAATACAAATAGACACCAAAGGGATAGAATTGAGATTCCAGAAATAAACCCTCACCCTTATAGTCAATTGCTCTTGCACAAGGGTGTCAAGATAATTTAATGGAGGAACAATCATCCTTTCAAATAATGGTGCAGAAACAACTAGATAACAAACTTAGAGAACTATACTTCCAACCATATCAAACAATTATCTAAAAATGGATCAGTGAGTTAATTATAAGATCTATAACCATAAAAACATCTTAGAAAAAGACATACATGTAAAACTTAATGACCTCAAAAGTGCAATGGATTCTCAGGTATGATGCAAAAGCATGAGAAACAAAAAGGAAAAATAGATAAATCGGGCTAAAGATGCAAGCCTTTTGTGCATCAAAGGATATTATCAAGAAAATAAAAAGACAAAACACAGAATGAGACATAATATTTGCAAATCACATAGACAATGGTTTCATGCCCAGAATATATAAGGAACTGCTAAGAACTCAATAGCAAAAATACAAACCACCCAATTTATATAAATGGGCAAAGAACTCAGACATTTCTTCAAAGAAGATATGCAAATCATCAAGAGGGACATGAAAAGAAACTCAACATCATTAGTCATTAGGAAAATACAAAGTCAAAGCCACAATGAGATACCACATTACACCTACAAATATGGCTACCATTCTTTTAAAATGTTAAATAAAAAATGAAAGCCTTATGTAGAATTTAGAATCCTCATACATTGCTGGTGAGATTATAAAAAGTACAGCCACTACGAGAAAGAGTGGTGCTGTTCCTCAAGAAGCTAATCATAGAAGTCTTATATGAAACAGCATCCATTCCTAGGTATATACCCAAAGAATTGAATCCAGGGACTCAAACAGGTACTCACATGGGAATGTTGATTGCACCATTATTCACAAAAGATCAAATATGAAAACAATCCAAGTGTTCATCAACACATGAATAAACAAATGTGGTGACACATACAACAGAATGTTAATCTGCCATAAAGAGGAACAAAACTCTGACACACACTGGAACATTCATAGACCTTGAAAACATTATGGTAAGTGAAATACGTGAGAAAAAAAATGACAAAGGTGTGTGATTCCATTTATATGAAACATCAAGAATAGGCAAATTCACAGAGACAGAGAGTAGACGAGAGATTATCAAGGTCTAGGGTGGAAAAAATAGGGAGTTTTTGTTTAAAAGATAAAGACTTTTAGTTTAAAATGATAAAAATTTCCTAGGAAAAATAGTGGTGGTGGTAATGTAACACTGTGTGTGTGGTTAATTTTATTTGATTGCATATTTTAAAGTGGCTAAAATGGCACATTATATATAAATTTAATATATATTTATATTTCTATAAATATATGTATATTTAAACATATATAAATATGTGTATATTTATATTAATATATATTAACATCTAACACATATAAATATGCATGTGTGTCTATATATACATTCTATTACATCTTTTTGAAACGTCTTTGGTGAAAAACAACTCCACTATGTAAAACACACCCACCCTGATCAGGTAGCTTTAATATATTTATATGCAGACTCTTTATTACCATATCCACAGAGTGATATAAGCATTTAGAGACATGAGACTGACCAGCCAACAACACATGCAAAACATACACGTATTTGCAAAGAGACTGAGGGTTAATCTGGGGCATAGACTTCAGCACTGCCAGGACACACCCATGCTGGGGATTCTGAATTTAACTGACCCAGCCCACTATCCAGATCTTGTTGTGGGGTTGAGGCAGGGGAGGTCATGAAGCCTGTACCCTGGACACTCTGTGTGAGTACACAAGACCCTTCATTAGGTCTCCACACACAGCCCTGACCATCAGATATTGTGAGGAGGACTCTAGAACAGGCTCAGGAATCAGGCAAGAGAATCGGCTACAAAGAGGAACACGAAGTTGAAGGAGCTGGTTGCTGACATGGAGCAGAATTCCTGTAACTCACAGGTCCAGCCAAGTCAAAAGTGCTCCCACCTTGTGATCCAGGCCACCCTGAGAAACAGCTTTTTCCCACAGCCTCCTCCATAGTGACACATCAGGGCTCCTCATTATCAAGCTTCAGGAGAGGGCAGCAACCTGGACAGCGCCTATTCCATTAGACTGCCCCTGGAGATGGAGGTCACTGAGATCAGAATCAGTTTCACAGATGGTCCAATGGGACCAATGGGTCCCAGGATTCAAACCCCTGGCTCCAGCAGCTTAAGCAGCCATTACTGCACAGGAACCCCAAGTGATACTGCAAATTAAAAGAAGAAGGGTGGACCTCCTTCTGGGCACTGGAGCCAGCCTCTTTCTTCTCTCTAATGCAGGCCTCCCCTCTTCCTGTAGCATGACTGTGATAGACATCTCAGGAAAGGTTCTAACCTGATATTTTTCTCAATCCCTTAGTTATAGAGTGGGAGACCTATTATTTATACATGCCTCAAGTATGTCTGAAAGTCTCACTCCTTTATTAGGTAGAAACATTTTTAATCACATGGGGTCCAACATCCTTGTAGCCCCAGGATAAACACTTTTGTCTACCCCAGTGGAAGCTAATATTAATCCAGAAGCGTGGGAAGTTCAAGGAAGAATAGGTTGAGTCCTCCTCAAACCCTGTAACAGCCCCTGCAACATCCCAATATTAGGAGTGCAAAAACTCAATGGGGCATGGATGCTAGTTCAGGACCTTTGCCTCATTAATAAGGCCACAGTCCCAATTCATCCTGTGGTCCCTAATCCCTATATCTTGCTAACTCAAATACCTGAGGGAACTAAATTGTTCACAATCCTAGATATAAAGGATGGCTTTTTCTGCATACCATTACATCCTCACTCTCAATACTTGTTTGCCTTTGAAGATCCCTCTGGCCAGACCACCCAGTTAACATGGATGGTGCTGCCTCAGGGATTTTGAGACAGTCCTCACTTCTTTTGACAGGAATTGTCAAAGGACCTCTCTGAGTTTTCCCATCCTCAGGTCAGGGTCTTGCAATATATGGGTGACATGCTGCTCTGTGCTTCAACTGAGGAAGCTTCTCAGGAAGGCACTGAAAACTCTTCTTAATTTCTTAGCAGACAGAGGTTTCAAAATTCAAGGCCCAGCTTTGCCAAACCTCAGTGAAGTACCTAGGCTTAATATTGTCCGAAGGAACCAGAGCATTAGGAGAAGAAAGGATTAAGTCCATTTCCTTTTTCCCACTCACTAAAACCCTCAAGAAACTAAGGATTTTTGGGCATTACAGGATTATGCAGACTATGGATACCTGGGTATGGTGAGATAGAACATCCCTTATATCACCTCATAAAAGAAACTCAAGTGGCTACAACTCATTTTCTAACCTGGGAACCTGAAGCTCAAAAGGCCTTCAACCAGCTAAAACAAGCCTTACTTAAGGCACCATCCCTCAGCTTTCCCATAGGGAGGGCCTCCAAACTTTATGTATCAGAAATGCCGTGAACGGCCCTGGGAGTTTTAACACAAGCTCAAGGACCAACTCAACAGCCAGTGGGCTACCTGAGGAAGGAACTTGATTTGATGGCTAAAGGATGGCCAGCATGCCTCCGAGCAGTTGTCACAATGGCCCTACTGGTATTGAAGGCCACCAAATGAACCCTTGGAAATGGCTTCACTGTTTATGCCCCACATAATGTAGCAAGATTGCTGTCTTCCAGGGGAAGTCTTTAGCTAACAGACAGCTGGTTCCTTAAATATTATGTTCTGCTGTTAGAAGGGTCTAGAAACCCATTGAGAACTTGTTCTCACCTTAACCTAACCAATTTCCACCCTGAGGAACCTGAATATGACTATGAAGAAGTTGTGGCACAGACCTGCATAGCCAGGGAAGATCTCAGGGAACCTCCTATAGAAAATCCAAACTGCAGCCTCTTCATGGATGGAAGTTCCTTTGGAAAGCAGAGTCCATAATGCAGGATATGTCATAGTCACTCTGAATGATGTTACTGAAAGTGGACCCCTCTCTCCAGGCACAAATGCTCAACTAGCTGAACTGATAGCTCTTAAAAGAACACTTGAATTAAACAAAGGAAAGGTAGCTAACATTTACACTGACTCCAAGTATGCTTTCTTAGTTCTCCATGCTTGTTGCAGGAAGTCGGGGACCCTGAACAGAGGACCAGCTGGAGCCATGGCAGAGGAATATAAATTGTAAAGATTTCATGGACATTTATCACTTCCCAAATACTTTCATAATTTCTTATACCTGTCTTATTCTCTTAATCCTGTTATCTTTGTAAGCTGAGGATGTACCTCACCTCAGGACCCTGTGATAATTGTATCTAACTGTACAAATTGATTGTAAAACATGTGTGTTTGAACAATATGAAATCAGTGCACCTTGAAAAAGAACAGAATAACAGTGATTTTAGGGAACAAGGGAAGACAACCATAAAGTCTGACTGCCTGCGGGGCCAGGCAAAAAGAGCCATATTTTTCTTCTTGCAGACAGCCTATAAATGGACGTGCAAGTAGGGAAGATATCACTAAATTCTTTTCCTGGCAAGGAATATTAATATTAATATTCTGGGAAAAGAATTGCATTCCTGGGGGGAGGTCTACAAATGGCCACTCTGGGAGTTTCTGTCTTACGTGGTTGAGATAAGGACTGAAATATGCCCTAGTCTCCTGCGGTACCCTCAGGCTTATTAGGGTAGGGAAAAAAACCCGCCCTGGTAAATTTGAGGTCAGACCAGTTCTCTGCTCTCAAACCCTGTTTTCTCTTGTTTAAGATGTTTATCAAGACAATACGTGCACAGCTGAACATAGACCCTTATCAGTAGTTCTGTTTTGCCTTTTGTCCTGTTTCTTCAGAAGCATGTGATCTTTGTTCTCCTTTTTGCCCTTTGAAGCATGTGATCTTGTGACCTACTCCCTGTTCTTGCACACCCTCCGCTTTTGAAATCCTTAAGAAAAACTTGCTGGTTTTGTGGCTCAGGTGGGCATCACGGTCCTACCAATATGTGATATCACCCCCACAGGCCCAGCTGTAAAACTCCCCTCTTTGTACTCTTTATTTCTCAGCTGGCTGACACTTATGAAAAATAGAAAGAACCTACATTGAAATATTGAGGGTGGGCTCCCCTGATACATGTTCATGCAGCAATTTGGAAGGAAAGAGTCTTACTACTAATGGATCTCTTATAAAATACCATCAGGAAATTAACAGGTTATTATCCTCAGTTTTCCTACCACAAGAAGTAGCAGTAATGCATTGTAAGGGACATCAGAAGGGAACAGATGAATTAGCCAAAGGAAATAAGTTAGCTGATCAGGCAGCCAAGTCAGTGGCACAAAAGCCTCAGGATCTCAACACACTAAAATGCTCTCTAATCTGGGAAGGCTCCATAAGAAAAATTAAGCCCCAGTACTCCCCTGCAGAGATAGATTGGGCCATCTCTCAAGGGTACACTTTCCAGCCTTCAGGATGTCAATAGTCAGAGGATGGCAAACTCCACTTGCCAGACTCCAGCCAGTGGAACACCTTTAATATTCTTCACCAAGATTTTCACTTGAGAAATGATAAAACTTATCAGTGTGCCCAGAGATTGTTTTCAGGAGAGAACTTATTAAAAACAGTTGAACATGTTGTTAATGCTTGTGAAGTCTGTCTTAAAAATAATTCCAACAGGTGGTTTCTTCCTCATCAAACTTGAAGGATGAGAAACTATGCAGGGGAGTACTGGCAGATAGACTCCACCCACATGCCAAAGACGAAGGGCATCCAATACCTCCTGGTATAGGTAGATATTTTCACTAACTGGGTAGAAGGATTTCTATGTCCTACAGAAAAGGCCTCTGAGGTAATAAAAGTGTTAGCTAATAAAATAACTCCCTGCTTTGGTCTACATAAGTACCTCAAAATTGGCAGTGGCCCCTCATTGAGGCAGCCATCACACAGGGGGTCTCAAAGGCATTAAACATACAGTGTCATCTGCATTGTGCTTGGAGACCCCCATTCTCAGGAAAGGTAGAAAAGACAAATGATATTATCAAAGGACATCTCAGAAAACTGTTCCAAGAAACCCACTTTCCTTGGGTCACTCTTCTTCCCATGGCTTAACTGTGGGTAAGGAATACTTTTTCAAAGTTAGGCCTAAGCCCTTTAAAAATGCTGTATGGATGACCTTTCCTTACCAATGATTTTCCTTCTTTTTTTTTTGAGATGTAGTTTTGCTCTTGTTGCCCAGACTGGCATGCACTGGGGCAATCTCCACTCACTGCAACCTCTGACCCCAGGTTCAAGCCATTCTCCTGCCTCTGCCTCCCAAGTAGCTGGGATTACAGGTGACTGCCACCACGCAAGGCTAATTTTTTTTTAATTTTTAATAGAGATGGGGTAAGGTACCAGTAGAAATATCTCCAGGCAAACTGTTCCTTCATGTAGTCTCGGGACTTGAGAGACTGCATGGCCTTCATGACACGAAGGTTGGGCACATTCTTGTCTGCCAGCTCCGGGTGCTTAGGCATGTGGACATCCTTCTTGGCCACCATGACTCATTCCTTAAAAAGGAGTTCATGGCTGGGCACAGTGGTTCACACCTGTAATCCCAGCACTTTCGGAGGCCGAGGCAGGTGGATCTTGAGATCAGGAGATCGAGACCATCCTGGCTAACTCGGTGAAACCCCGTCTCTACTAAAAATACAAAAACAAAATTAGCCGTGCTTGGTGGCGGGTGCCTGTAGTCCCAGCTACTCAGGAGACTGAGGCAGGAGAATGGCGTGAACCTGGGAGGCGGAGCTTGCCATTAGCCGAGATGGCACCACCGCACTCCAGCCTGGGCAGCAGAGTGAGACTCCATCTCAAAGAAAAAAAAAAGTTCATAAATGGCAATCCGGTTCTTCTTAGGCATTAACATCTTGGTGGCTGTAGGCTCCAGGGCCAGAGCTTATAATTGCTTTTAAGGTCCTATCTTCTGTCTTAGGCTCTATGATTCCTGGGGTAGGGACTTTGCCTTCTTCATTTCTGTATTTTTCATGAACACATAAATTGGTTATCAGGGAAATCTTCCCAACCACATGTACATTGTGTTCTAAGTCTTAGATTCACACATTAATGCTAGATTCATTGTTCTCCATGAGGTCAGAGGTTGCTTGTGATGAAGGCTGTGGGTAACTTTGCAGTGCAGATGATGGAGGGCGGTCACCCCGTTTTAGGCATACAATTGGAGCTCATATTCCTATGTGTATATGGCATGGGTGGGCAGGGATATGTAGGGAGACAGATCTAATTAGGATAGAGGAATTATATAAGGGGGTGGTGGTAAAGGAAGTAAGAAGGATTAGTAAAGAGAAGAAATGTAAACTTCTCTAATAGGCAAGATATCGCCCCTGTAGATTCTTGAGTAGGTGAGTGAACTAGATTTTAGGAAGGTAATGAGACAGTCATATGCAAGGAAGATTTCAAATACTGGAGACAAGGAGTCAAGCAGGACTTTGAGAAGTTGTTGAGGTCTATGGGAATGGAGAGAATGACACAAGTGAGAGATGTTAAGAAAGGATCAAAAGACTTTCATACTGTATTGAATCTGGGAAACAAATGAGCAGAGGCTGGGGATAATCACAGCTAAGAGACAGTGGGGTACAGGGAGCATGCAGACCAGGGAAGAAGAGACCTGCAGGAATTAGTGCTGAGAAGCAGGAGTTTATTGGGAGGAGGAGGAAATCCAGTCCCGGGATACAGGTCCCTCTCCCAAGCATGGCGGTCAGCCCTGCAGGAAACAGGACAAGAGGAAAGGCCATCATACCTGCCAGTCTTCTTGAAATGCAGAAACTACACCAAAGCTGCTTTATCAGAGCCACCCTGGCCAGTACTCCAATCATGATGCTGACAGTGGCCTTAGTTTGGAGGCCAGGAGAACTTCCTTGTGCTGAAGCATCTGCAGTGGAAGGAAAATAAAAGAAAGAATAAAAGTGAGGTTGTTTTACAGTGGGGTGCCCCAAGAACCAGCTCTCGGCATGGAGTACTCTACTTGTTCCTTCAAGAATAAATTATTTTTTTTAATTCTTTTTCACACAAAACAATAAACATTTTCTAAAAGTACATACAAACAAAAAGATGCATATCAAACATACTAGGAAGGTTGCACATGGGAAGATGGGGAGTAGAAATGGGGGGTGGGAATTAAAGAAAATAAATGAGAGAGGGACTTTGTATGGATCAATGATAATAACTCAATCCTCTATTTGACAAAGAAGGAGGAGGAAGAAAAAGAAAGTGGGATAAAGGATCAGAAAGGGAGGAAAATAGAAAAAATTAGAGTATGACTCCAGGGTAGAACTGTTTTGTTGTTGCTTGGTTGGTTGGTTGGTTTGTCAGTTGTATTTTTCATATGTTTTGCCACGTTGGCCAGGCTGGTCTCGAACTCCTAGCCTCAAATGATCAACCCGCCTTGGCCTCCCAGAGTACTGGGACTACAGGCATGAGCCACCACGTCCAGCCCCCACATTGCTTCTGGCCTCTGTGGTAGACCTCCCAGACAGGGCGGCCGGGCAGAGGCGCTCCCCACATCCCAGACGGGGTGGCCAGGCAGAGGTGCTCTCACTTCCCGGACGGGGCGGCCAGGCAGAGGCATTCTTCACTTCCCAGATGGGGCAGCCGGGCAGAGGCGCTCCTCACATCCCACATGGGGCGGCCAGGCAGAGGCGCTCCTCACTTCCCAGACGGGGCAGCTGGGCAGAGGCGCTCCTCACTTCCCAGATGGGAGGGCCACGCAGAGGAGCTCCTCACTTCCCAGACGGGGCGGCCGGGCAGAGGCACCCCTCACATCCCAGACGGGGTGGCCGGGCAGAGGTGCTCCTCACTTCCCAGATGGGGCGGCCGGGCAGAGGCGTTCCTCACTTCCCAGATGGGGCGGCTGGGCAGAGGCGCTCCTCACTTCCCAGACAGGGTGGTGGCTGGGCAGAGTCGCTCCTGACATCCCAGACGATGGGCGGCCGGGCAGAGGTGCTCCTCACATCCCAGACGATGGGAGGCCAGGCAGAGGTGCTCCTCACATCCCAGATGATGGGCAGCCAGGCAGAGATGTTCCTCACTTCCTAGAGGGGGTGGCTGCCGGGCAGAGGCGCTCCTCACCTCCCAGACGTGGCGGCCGGGCAGAGGAGCTCCTCATAACCCAGATGATGGGCGGCCAGGCAGAGACACTCCCCACCTCCCAGATGGGGTGGAGGCCGGGCAGAGGCTGCAATCCCAGCACCCTGGGAGGCCAAGGCAGGCAGCTGGGAGGCGGAGGCTGCAGCGAGCCAAGACCACCCCACCGCACTGCAGCCCGGACAACACTGAGCACCAAGTGAGCGAGCCTCCGTCTGCAGTCCCAGCACCTCTGGAGGCCGAGGTGGGCAGACCACCGGAGGTCAGGAGCTGGAGACCAGCCTGGCCGACATGGCGAAACCGAGGCTCCAGCCAAAGGAGAAAAACCAGGGAGGGGTGGTGGGGCGCGCTGGCAATCCCAGGCAGCCCACAGGCCAGGGCAGGAGAATCACGGGAGCTGGACGCAGGGAGTCTGCAGCGAGCCGAGTGTACTCCAGCCTGGGCCACAGAGGGAAGAAAAGAAAAAGAAAGAAGGAAGGAAAGAAGGAAGGAAGGAAGGGAGGGAGGGAGGGAGGGAGGGAGGGAGGGAGGGAGGGAGGGAAGGCAGGCAGGCAGGCAGGCAGGCAGGCTAAATTATTTTTATAAGAAGGCTGATGGGAGATGATTAGCCAACCATATTTTTGCCGTTTTTTCCTTCTCTCACCATGTTTCTAGGTTGGTGATAGTCTTCTGTCATTCCTTCCTGACCTTTCTGCACTCAGATATTTTTGAAGGCTTTGGGATGTGAGAAAGGCTGATGGCTATTCGCTATGTCATTAGAACTTTCCACCTTTTCATGGTTGCATCTTTTTCTCAGTGTCTCAGTTTTGGCAGCCATGAATTAGACCCTGTCAGTGTCTATGGCAGGGACTTGATTGACAGAAGGGCCAGGTCAGTGCGTTTCAAATTCACCACTTCCCTTGCAGAGAAGACCTCACTTCCCAGGGCCTCCCAGCAGGGGTATGAAAGCAAGCCCAGTTCTATGAGACTCTGTGTAACTCTAATGGGTGACTGGTGAAGGGACTCTCTTTCAGCCTTGCAGAAACTCTTTTTGAACTGCATTGCTATCCAAAATTTCTTTCTCTTTATCTTTCACAGAAATCAGATCTGCATTGTGGTCTGAGAGCTCTCTCAGGATTCTCTAACACTTGCCTTCCTTGGCATTTACCCTAATAAATTCTCTTCCATGTCTAATCCACTACTGGCTGCATCCGAATGGGTTAATAACTAACATTCCAGGCTTCATTCTTTGCAACTAGTTTTTCTTTCTCTCCCACATGTAGTCAATAACAGTGTCCTAGTATTTTCTGTGTTACCTCTTTTTCCATATTTCCATATGTGCGTGTGTGTTGGGAAAAGGGATTGTGGGGTGCCTGTATAAACTGGCCATAAAAATATGGGACAATAGGTTGTGGAAAGCCACAAGAGGCCTCTGAGGAGGAAAGCCTCCTAATTGCCATCACATTCCCATGCTCAGAGTGAGACCTGCTCTCTTATCTATAAACATTGTGTTCAAGGAGAAAGACACTCCTTTGAAACACTGGAATGTGGACAGACATGCAGGCTCCCAGTTAAGCCCACTCCCACTAGCTACTCCCCGATAAGTTAAAGATATGCTGTTTGAGCACAAAGGAGATTCATTTAAACGCTATTGCTATAGATTACACCTATGACATACTGCCTCCCTTTCACTGTTTTGCCCTGAACATCTGCTTCTTAGATCTAAGTAATTGTACTCAATAAATAGTGTGGAGACCAGCGCTCGGCACTTTTTGCAGCCTCCATTTTGCAACTGGCCCCCTGGATCCCACCTTTATGAACTCTTAACCTGTCTCTGCTCATTCCTTTGTTGCCACCAGACTTCTGGTACCCTACGGGTGGTGTTGAGGCTGGTCCCCAACAGTATGTTTGTATTTACATAAAATACCTTTTACACACACACACACACACACACACACATTTTTGGCATATGTTTCTTTATTTTTGTTACAACCATTTACTTTTAGTCCTTACCAGTCAACTCAGGTTGATGAATAACGCTATGTTAGCTATGGCTGAGAGGCAATTCCTATGTGCCAGGTTCTGTGCTAAGTACTTTACCTGTATCTTACTTGATTCATACAATAACCTGCCTGGCAGACATTACTTCCATTTTACAGATGAAAAGACAGAGGCCTGGAGTAGTGAAAAAACTTTTCAGATGTCATATGGCTAGTGAGAAGTGAATCTAAGATTTGATTCTAGGATTACCTGACTTCAAAGCTGATGATAATAGTAGTAATATACCAGCTAACATTAACCATTTCCTGTGTGCATGGCATTTTTCTGAAGGTTAAATTGATGATATCATTAAACCTTTAAGACTATAGTATAAAGAAAGCGTTGTTACCGCAATTTTCAATTGAGGAATCAGAAGCTCAGATAAGTTAAGAATTTTGTGCAAGAAATTTATAACTTAACTCTCATATTAAAAAAGAAGGAAGATCTCAAGTCAACAACCTCATTTACAACTTCAGGATATAGGAGAAGAACAAACTAAACCCAAACACAGTGAATGAAGGAAATAATAAGGTTTAGAGTGGATATAAATAAAATGAACAATAGAAAAACAATAGAGGAAATCAATGAAACAAAAAGTTGGCTCTTCAAAATAAGATCAACAAAATTGACAACCGTTAGCTAGATTGACTAAGAGAAGAGAGAGAATATTGAAATTATTTAAAATCAGAAATGAAAATAAAGTCTCGGCATGGCCAATGTTTTAATCCTATCACTTTGGGAGGCCATAGTGGGAGGATCACTTGAGAGGTAAGGAGTTTGAGACCAGTCTGGGCAACAAAGGGAGACGGTGTCTCTACAAAAAAAAAAGTTTTTAAATTAGCGGAGCTGTAGTCTAAGCTACTTGGGAGGCTGAGGTGAGAGGATCACTTGAGCTCAGGAGGTTGAGTCTACAGTGAGCCCTGATCATGCCACTGCAATCCAGCATGATCTGGCCTATAGAGTACAAGCCTGTCTCTCTCTCTCTATGCAAGAAGAAAAGAAAGGAAAATTTAGATATTACTATCAATTATACAGAAATAATGATTAGAAAAATGCTAGCAATAATTGTATGCCAATAAATTGGATAAACTAGATTGAATGGACAAATTCCTAGAGACACACAAAATATCTGAATGGACCTATAATTAGTAAGAAGACTGAATAACCAAAAGCATTTGACAAAATTTAATAATTTTTCATAATAAGAACATTCTCCATATGAATGAAAAAAAACACCTCAACATAATAACGGCAATATGTGAAAAGCCCAAGGCAAACATCATATTCAATGGAGAAAAACCGAAAGCTTTTTCTCTATGATCAGGAACAAGACAAGGATGCCTGCTTTCACCACTTCAATTCAACATAGTATTAGATGTCCTAGCCAGAGAAATTAGGCAAGAAAAAAGAGAGATTCAAATTGGAAAAAGTAGTTATATTATCTATCTGTTCACAGGTAATTTTACCTTGTATGTAGAAAAACTTAAAGACGAAAAAACCTGTAAGAATTAATAAATAAATTCAGTAATGTTGCCGGATACTAAATTAACATGTAACATCAGTTGTATTTCCATAAACTAATAATGAACACTCTGAAAGGAAATTAAGAAAAAATTTTCATTTCACATTAACCTCAAAAAGAATAAAATATTTAGGAATAAGTTCAACCAGAGAGGTGAAAGAATTGTACCCTGTAAACTACAAAACATTGCCGAAAGAAATTAAAGACAACATCAATAAATGGAAAAACATTTCATTTTATATGGATTGGAAGACTCAATATTGTTAGGAGGACAATACGCAAAGTGAGCTGCACATTCAATGCAATTTCCACCAGAATTTTAGTGACATTTTTGGCAGAAATAGAAAAATCTATCCTAAAAGTCATATGGAATCTCAGTACCCTAAACAACCAAGCAACCTTGAAAAGAAAGAACAAAACTGGAAGCCTCACACTTCCTTATTCCAGCAAAGCCACGGTAATCAATACAGTGTGCTACTGGCATAAAGGAGGATGTAGAAACCAATGGCATAGAACAGAGAGCTCAGAAAGAAATGCTCGCATATATGGCCAAATGATTATCAACAGGTGTGCCAGGACCATTTAATGGGGAAAGGACAGTCTTTCCAAAAAATGATATTGGGAAAGCTGGATATCCATGGACAAAATTGAATTGCACCTTTACCTAACACCATATACAAAAATTAATCCACAATGGATCAAGGACCTAAATGGAAGAGTGAAAACCACCAAACTCTTAGAAGAAAACAAAGAAAAAAAGGTTCATGACACTGGATTTCACAATGATATATTGGTTATAACAACAGAAACACAGGCAACAAAAGAGAAAATGCATAATTTGTACTTCATAAAAGCTAAAAAAATTTTTTTTCTTTTTCCGAGGTGGAGTCTCACTCTGTCGCCTAGGTTGGAGTGCAATGCCGTGATCTTGGCTCACTGCAAGCTCCGCCTCCTGGGTTCATGCCATTCTCCTGCCTCATCCTCCTGATTAGCTGGGACTACAGGCGCCCTCCACCACGCCTGGCTAATGGTTTTTGTATTTTTAGTAGAGATGGGGTTTCACCATGTTAGCCAGGATGGTCTTGATCTCCTGACCTCGTGATCTGCCCACCTCGGTGTCCCAAAGTGCTGGGATTACAGGCATGAGCCACCATGCCTGGCCAAAACTTTCAAATTTCAAAAAACGTTATTGAGAAAAGTGAAAAGGCAACCCATGAAATGGTAAAAATAGTTGTAAATTATACATCAGATAAGGGATTAATTTCCAGAATATATGAAGAACTATTACAAATCAACAACAGCACAAATCCAAAAAAAAAATTAAGAAATGAACAAAGGACTAAAATAGAGATTTCTCCAAGGAAGGTATACAAATGACAAATAAACACATGTAGAGATGCTCGACATCACTAATACTTAGAGATGTGCAAATCAAAACCACAACTATACTCCACCTCACACACATTAGGATAGCTTTGATAAAAACAACAACAGCACAAAGCAAAAAGTATCTTCAAGTAACTGGAAAAACTGGAGATCTAGTGCGTTGCTGATGGAAATGGAAATGCTATAGCTGCTGCGGAAAATGGTGTGGCTATTTCCCAAAATAATTAAACAAAGAATTACCATTTGATCCAGCAATTCCACTTCTGGACATACACCCAAAACAATGGAAAGAAATCTGATTAGATATTTATGCACTGCCATTCACAACAACATTACTCACAATAGCCAAAATGGTGGAAAGAACTGAAAAGTTGATTGAAAGATAAGTGGATAGAAAAATGAGGTGTATCCACACATTGGAAAGTTATTCAATCTTAACAAGGAATAAAATTCCAATACAAGGTGGAAAATGAATGAACCTTGAAGACATGATGCTAAGTGAAAAAAGCCAGACACCAAAGGACAACTATTATATAATTCCATTTATGTAAGCTAGTTAGAATAGTCTATCACATCGACACAGAAAGTAGAATGGTGAGTAGTAAGGGTTGGGGGATGAAGGAGTGAGTTATCATGTATTGAGTACAGAGGTTTAGTATGGTAAGATGAAAAAGTTCTGGAAATGGATAGTGATAACAGTTACACAACACTGTTACACGCTTAGAACTAGTTAATGGTATTATATTACATATATATGTATGTATATACACATATATATGTATGTATATACACATATAAATGTGTATGTATATACGTATATACATACATATATATGTGTATGTATATACGTATATACATACATATATATATATATATATATATATACACACACACACACACATAGTGGCTGGTAGTCTTACCATCTCTACAAATATACACTTTTTGGCACTGCCCCTTCCCTGCCCCCAAGGGTTAATCTCAAAATGTTTCCATTGCATATCACTCACTGTCCTCTGTGCTGTGTCCCATGTGCTGTGCCCACAGCCTCATACAGCTGGTGACTTCAGAGCCAGGACACAGCTCAGGAGTCTGCCCTGAGGCTCCCTCTCTTCCCATTTCCCTGCAGCCTAACCTGGGGGAGGCTTTGCTTCTGCTGGCAGCTAGATTTAGCCAGATTCGGGAGAGGCCACCCAGGCACCTTCTCCACCACCCCATTCTCACAACAGGTGGAGTCAGGGCAGGGCCAGTCACCAAGTGAGCCTGAAGCAGAGCAGACAACAGAGTCTGAGCTGCTTCTTCATCATCCAAGGGGTGTCCTCCTCTCATTTGGGAAAAAGTGTGAGCTTGTTTCAAACTTCAGATGTTCCTTGTAGCTCAAGGAGTAAGTAAAAGAAAAAGAGGCAACAGAGAGAAATGTGTTGGTAATAGAAGCAACGTGGCCTTGAGAATCCTCCTCCTTCCCCCTCAGTGAAGTGCTCTAGGGCTGACAAAGCCCCCCACCATATTTCTCAGGCTGGACCCAAGGACAGCCATGAGAAAGAAAAACAAGGGGCAGGGAGTCATATAGACTCATTGGGAGGGTCCAGGAGAAAAATTGGGATTTCCTTTTGTCCATTGGACGTTGGCTGAGAATAAAAATTTTTCCTCACTCTTCTCTAAAAGCCAGATGGACTCCACCCAAAAACATATTGCCAATCATGCAGGGATCACTTATCAGAGACTGTGATCCTCTTGACTGTGAACTTACTGAGGTCGGTGGCTGAGTTATGGACAAAACAGGCATAGACCCCGCTATTCTTTGCAGTGATTTGGGGGATAAAGAGCTCTTGTGTGTATTGCTGGAGCTTTTCATTAATAAGCCAAGAATACTCCTGGTCTGTAGAAAGGCCACAGTGTCCCTCTGAGCCAAGAAGAAGAATCCTTAAGTCCCAACCAAACTCCTGCTGTGTCCACTGAGCTGGAGTCTGAGACATCCACCTGTTTCTCCATCACAAACTGGGGACCTCGAGTCTCCCATGACAGGAGCATCCCATTCCTCTCTTATTCTTGGATAAGGCTGGGCCTATCAAAATTTGCCTGGGGCAGGCAGTCATGGACAGCTTTGATGTCCAGGGCTGAGCGTCTCTGTTCTTGGACCTGAGAGGGACTGAGAGGCCTGGCTTCTGGCCATGTGGATTTGGGTTGGCAGCCTGGGCTACAGAGGACATCCAGGGTGACAGGGTAACTGTGACTGGCACTCACTCAATTCCAGATTTCACACTCATAGGGTCCTGTGTCATTCCTTGTGACACTCAGCAGAGTGAGGGTCCTTTGTTATTGGATGGCTGCAGCCTGGAACTGACCGGGAGGCTCTGACCATTTACCCAGGGTCTCTAGAGGAGGTGTCAGGGAACGGTTCTCCCAAAAAACCCTGATGTGAGCAGGATCTGAGGGCAGTTGGGAAGGAGCTGTGAAGACCCCTGGGAAACAGGATTCCACACCGGGAAATGCCAAGGTCAGAGGTGTTGAATAAGTGGGAATCATGCTGCTGACCTTGACCCAGTAAGACACACCACACAGACACACACACACACACACACACACACCGTCTCTCTCTCTCTCTCTCTCTCCAAGGTTGATGGGTGAAGAGAACTTCTAATGACCCAGGGCCCATCTTTCCACCCCATTCATAGGTTCCAATATTGACTGATGCTCTTTTCCTTTACTAGCCTCACTTTTAACCTGCTGGGTCCCACCCACAGCAACCCAAAGCATTATTGAATTATTGAAGCCATGATGTTCCATGACCCAGAGGAGATGGAGGTTCATCTACATGCCCACAATGTGCCCCAGAATTTTCTTGGCTATACCTGCTACAAAGGGGAAAATATTGACCCCAACCATCGAACTGTAGGATATGCAATATACACAAAAAAATTTATCCGAGGACCAGCATCCAGCAGTTGAGAGGTAACATTTAAAAATGCATCCCTGGTGATCCAGAAAGACACCCAGAATGACACAGGATTCTTCACCCTACAAGTCATAAAGCTAGATCTTGCCAATGAAGAAGCAACTGAACATATTAATGTATACTGTGAGTAATTCCTCTTGACTTCTGAATGTTGGGGGTCAGTTCTACTTCACACACACAGGATCATTAGCCCTTGGCTGTGCCTGTGTCCCCCTCTGCATTATGTCCCATTCTAGGGTTTGGGCATTTAGTGCAGGACACACACAGAGTAGATAAACTTCAACAGATCAGAATCCTTTCCTGCATCCAGACCTTGCAGACACTCACTGCTGAGAAGAGACAGTCTGATGGGAGACTCAGAAGGTGGAGTTCAATCACAGCCAAGTACCCCATGCCCTCCCATGAACATGACCCCGAGAAAGACCCTGGGGAACTGGGTCAAGTCCTGGCCTGAGGGGATCCCTGAGATTCTCACAGAGAAGCTCAGTCCTAGAAGCCCCAGCCCCAGAACCCTGTCCCAGCATCCTGACTCCAAGTGACCCTGGAAAACCTGTGGCTGGGCTGGTTCATGGCCTCCTGGGCAGGACTGACTGGAAGAAAGTATTTACCAGTTGTCTGAGGCCTGTGGTTTCTGGAGCTGCTCACCAGGCAGGGTTCAGCTAGAGCCACATCGGGGCAAGAAACCCTATTTCTTTTTTATCTGAGACTAAGAGTCGAGAGGACATACGGGCAAGCTTCTGAGGTCAACAGCCAACTTCCCTAAGAGGCCTGCAGGACTCCATGAAAACTTCAGTGTCCCCAGAGGCAGAAACAGAAGAGAGATGTCGTTGGTAGCAACTTGTTCACCAGGGATCAAGACTAAGGGTCCCTTTTTATGGAGGCAAATAATAAACAAATGCTCTTCATGTGAACACCTCCTCTGTGCCAAGCATTAGGTCAGATAACAATGAATAATTTAAAGCTCATTCACAGACAACACGAAAAACCACAGACTATTTGCCATTTAGCTTATTTGAGTGATTGAGAGGAACCTGAGGCACAGGGAGACACAGTAACTGAACCAGGATCACACAAACATTAAGGGTAGATCAGAGTCACATGAGGTCAGTCTGCAGCCACAGTCCCATACTCTTTTCCATGAGAAGTGGGGGCTTAATGGGTTCCAAAGGATCCCACGGTCATCCATTGGCTCAAATTCTTTCTTTTTAGGCGTCTAAACCTCAGAGGGGTGGCAGGAAATAGACAACTGATTAGTCTGTACTCTAGAACTTAATCACCTACCTCAACTATCAGAGTCAGTGCAAGGAATGCCCAGACTTCCCCCCAAGATCCTCATCTTCTTCACTGAACCTGAAATCCTGCGTTTCCCAAAGTGTCAATGTCACTCTCATGGGAGGATAAAGGAGAGGACTTTGCTTTCTCTCCCCACTCACACCCTGCACCAGCACAGGCCCGGTGTGAGACACATGCTCTGTAGTTCTCCCCTGAAGGATGGAGGAATTGAATGAAGGAATGTGGCCACACCTATTCTGTGTCCCTCAGGTGCTGAGATCCATGTTGATCCCTCTCACCCTCTCTGTCTAAAGCTACCCCATCTCCATCTCCGGTGACTCTGGGCTTCCTAGCCCATGGGAGAGTTTCAGGACTTCCTGGTCCTGGACTGGGTCACTGGGGGCTCCTGACTTCTAAAATTCCTGAGGTCACTAGTCCCGACGGCTCACTGCCGTGGGTGCCTCTGGCTCTCTGGTCTCCTCTGTGTCCCTCATTTTGCTTCCCCTTAATTCTAGGTGAGATGCCCTTTCCTGCACAGCTTCCTCCACCCACAGAACCTCCTCGGACACTCCCTCTAAGATGGCTGACTGTTCCGTTTTCTTCCTGCTCACACTGTGGACTGGCCCACTTCCTGGGAAATAAGACAGACACAGAAATCAGCCAGAGTAATAACCCATGCCAGGGCCATCACGAACCAATGTCCCCAGGTCACTAAGAAGACAAGTCCCGGTCCAGGGCTTTTTCCCTCTGAGAGGCTGACACGTGGAACAGGCTTCTAGAAAGAAATGAGTGACTCCTCCATCCCCTCTTATAATAAACTGACAGGTTCTTCGTGCCCCTGCACAGACCAAACCAATTTACTCTGATGGTGATTTGTAGTAAAGAAAGATTTTCATTAGCTCAAGTCTTCCAAACAGAAGGACAGTTTATTATTACTCAGTTTATTATTATTTATTATTACAAATCAGTCTTCCCAATGCTTCAGAGTTTAGAGTTTTTCAAAAAATTTCAAGGACAGAGGTCTAGGGAATTGGTACTGCTGATTGAAGAAGATGAATTCATGTGGATGGGGAGAATGGTCTGTATGTGCTGAATCCACCTCTGAGTCAGGGCCACATGACTGATTGATCCATTAGTCATGAACCTGGATGAGGTCAGCTGGTTGACAGAATGCAAAAGTCTGAGAAACACCTCCAAAGACCACTCTCAGGTTCTACAATAGTGATGTTATCTACAGGAGCAATTAAGGATGTCACAAATCTTGTACCTCTGGCCACATCTGAGCAGTAAGAGATTATAGAAACTATGCCTACATTTTAGCAGAATTTGGCCCCTCCCATAATCCTAACGTCAAGTCTTTTATTAGTCTTACAAAGGCAGTACCGACAAAGAGGGAGTTAATTTTAGGGAGGGGAAATTACCATTCTTGCTTCAAAGTTACACTATAAACTAAATTTCTCCAGTAGTTAGACTGGCCTATGCACAGGAATGAGGACAGCCAGCCTGGGGCTAGAGGCAAGATGGAGTCAGCCAGCCTGGCTTGCTCTCGCAGCTGTAATCTTTGCAAAGCTGGTTTATGCCTCTGACTCACCAGGGGGTCAGAGGCAGAAAGACATGTCTACAGTCCCCCAAAGCCCACGGGCTCATTTCACCCATTTCACTCATGACTCCATCCTCCATCGGCTGTGGGGCTCATGTCCTCTAGTCGTTCCCTAGAGAACTTCTGATTTCCATCAGGCATGTAAGGAGCTGAAAATTTGTCATTCAGTTCTAACAACAAGTATAAAAGTGAAGAAACCGAAAAACCAACAACTCTTTTAGATCCCTCACTTATATGTGATAAAACCGACACATGTATTTCATATTTCAATTTTATCATACATGAATGATATGTATGATACCTGAATGATACATGAATGATATTTCATATACATATTCCATATGTATATGAAAAAAGAAATAAAACATAAGGCCCTAGGACATTCATGTATGATAAAACACTAGTATATATATATATATGTATATATATACACACATAGATACACATATATATACACGTATATATGTATTATATATACATATATACAGATATAATATACATATATATGGAAAAAGTAACACATAATATACTAGGACATGGTTACTGGCTACATGTGAGAGAGAGAAATAAAGCTAAGTGCAAAGAATCAAGCCTGGTATGTTAGTTTATACTCACTAACATGCATCCAAGATGGGATTAGACATACAAGATAATTTATTAGGGAAAATGCCTGTGAGAAAAAGTGGGGGAAGGCATTAAAAAAAAGCCTAGGAGAGCCCTCAGACCACATAAAGATCTGATTCCTGTGAAAGAGAAAGAAGTTTTAGGTACCAATGCAGTTCTAAGAGAGAATCTGCAAGGCTGATGAGTTTTACCCATGAGAGTAAAACAGAGCCTCACAGAACTGGACTTGCTTTCATACCCTTGCTGGGAACCTCTGAGAAGTGAGGTCTCTGTGCAAAGAAGGTGGTGAATTTGGAATGCACTGACCTGGGCCTTCTGTCAGTCAAGTCACTGCCTTGGAGACCTGACAGTGTCTTATTTATGGCTGCCACAACTGACACACTGAGAAAAAGATGCAACCATGTAAAGGAGGAAAGTTCTAATGGTATAGAAAATAGCAATCAGCCTTTCTCACATCCCAAAGCCTTCAAAAATATCTGAGCGCAGCATGGCCAGGGTGGAATTAACAGAAGACTGATCAACAGCCTAGAAACATGTTGAGAGAAAAACACACTGCAAGAATATAGTTGGCTAATCATCTACCAGAAGCCTTCCCACAAAATTGATGTATTCCTTGAAGGAACAAGTAGAAACTACTTCATACTGAGTGCTGGTTTTGGGAGGACCCCACTGTAAAAATAACCTCACCTTTATTTCTTCTCTTCTTTTCTTTCCATGACAGCTACTTCAGGACAAGGAAGTTCTCCTGGCCTCTCAGTTGGGGCCACTTTCGGCATCATAACTGGAGTACTGGCTGGGGTTGCTCTGATATAGCAGCCCTGGTAAGTTTCTGTATTTTAGGAAGACTGGAAGGTATGATGGCCTTTCCTCTTGTCCTGTTTTGTGCAGGGCTGGCTTTCATGCTTAGGAAAGGGAAAGGACTCCTTTGCCTATGTCTAGGACTGAATCTCATCCTCCTCCCACTAAACTCCTGTTTCTCAGCACTAAATTCTGCAGATCTCTTCTTCCCTGGTCTTCATGCTGTCTGTACCCCACTGTGTCTTAGACATGATTATCCCCAGCCTCTGCTCATTTGTTTCCCAGATTCCATGCATTATGAAACCGCCTTGTTCCTTTTTAACATCTCTTACTTGAGTCATTTTCTCCATTCTCATAGATCGCAACAACTACTAGAAGTCCTGCTTAACGTCTGCCTCTAGTCTTTGAAATCTTCCTTGCATATGACTGCCTCATTACCTTCCTAAAATCTAGTTACCTCACCTACTCAAGAATCTCAAGGGGTCTACTATTTGATATAATTTCATCTTTTCTCTTTACTAATTCTTCTTACTTTCATTACGTCTATTCCCTAGTGTAATCTCTCCATCCTAATTAGATCCGTCTTTCTATACATCCTTGCCCCTCCAACACATAGACACATAGATTTCTCGATTCCAATGCTATGCCTAAAAACAAGGTCATTTCCACTCCACCATCTGTACTCTAGACTTATCCACACCCTTCATCACAAGCAACCTCCGACCTCATGGAGAACAGAGACTCTGGCACTAATGTGTGAACTTGAGAATCAGAACACAACCTACACGTGACTGAGAATCTTTTCCTGATGACCAATTTATGTGTTCATGAAAGATACAGAAATAAAGGAGGCAAGGTCTCTACCCCAAGGGACATCAATTCTAAGACAGGAGATAAGACCTGAAAAATAATCATAATACCAAAGTAAAAAAAAAAGTGAAGGCCACAAGATCAGAGAAATCTGAGGGGAAATATAGCTACAAATTGGAATCGTTGGGAAACATTTTTTTAAAATCAATGCTCAAGACCCACAAGTTGTGATTTAATGGTCTGGAGTGGAACCCAGGTATTGGTAATTTTTAAGTCTTCCAGATGCTACTAACGTGTAACCAGGATGGAGGACCCGCTGTTCTTATAGGTAGAACTTAGAACAAAATCAATCGTATTTAGCTAGGAGTATTGGAATCACCTAGAAAAAAGTTTCAACATACATAAGCCTATACTTTGCTGACCCTATTTTTTAATGGGCTACATCAAGAACTCAGTAATCCAGTTAAGAAACAGAAGCTGGCCAGGCGCGATGGCTCACTCCTGTAATCCCAACACTTTGGGAGGCTGAGATGGGCAGATCACGAGGCCAAGAGATTGAGATCATCCTGGCCAACATAGTGAAACCCTGTCTCTACTACAAATACAAAAATTAGCTGGGCCTAGTGGCGTGCACCGGTAGTCCTAGCCACTCAGGAGGCTGAGGCAGGAGAATCACTTGAACCCAGGAAGCGGCGGTTGCAGTGAGCCAAGTTCATGCCACTGCACTGCAGGCTGGTGACAGAGTAAGACTCCGTCTAAAAAAAAAAAAAGAAAAAGAAAAAGAAAGAAACAGAAGCTACATGGAAAGGAAACCTTATTTGATATGTTAAATTATATGAAAAACATTTGCAAATGATAAGTGGTAAGTGATGCTAAACCTTCTCTAAGTTACATTTATTGGTATGTTACTGATGTGACTGTTCCAAAAATTACATGGGATTCCTATAAATTGAATATGTTATCATAATAGTCATGTCATATTCCACAGAAGTTAGTCACAATGTCCTCTGCCAAAGATGTAACTACACTTCTATTTGAGCTCTGTCTTTATCATAATGAAATCTCATAAGTGTTTTAAAAAAATACATTTTAAATCTTTGTCATTTACAGTTGTTTTGATTTTCCCTCAAAGCATTGCAATCAGATACAGTCCAAAATTGATTCTATATCAAAAAGATTTATGGAGAAGATGCTGACAAGGACCCTTGAATACAAGTTTCTAATAAGATTAAGATCATACCACTAAACTGTCTATGGACTTCCAAAACTTTAACAGACAAGATGAAACCTTCGTGAAATTGTCAACCTGGACCAGCAGGAAAAAAATTAATCTCATTGAAATAAATGATAATAACAAGGACGATGTCTTTGTAATTTTTTATTTGAAAATTTGGTGACTTGGGCCAGGCACAGTGGCTCACACCTGTAATCCCAGCACTTTGGGAGGCTGAGGAGGGTGTATCAGGAGGTCAGGAGATCGAGACCATCCTGGCTAACACGGAGAAACCCCGTCTCTTCTAAAACTACAAAAAATTAGCTGGGCATGGTGGCAGGCGCCTGTGGTCCCAGCTACTCGGGAGGTTGAGGCAGAAGAATTGCTTGAACCTGGGAGGTGGAGGTTGCAGTGAGCCAAGATCGTGCCACTGCACTCCAGCCTAGTGAGAGAGTGAGACTCTGTTTCAAGAAACAAACAAACAAACAAAAAAGGAGGCTGTTTTCCTGAATGTAAATGAAACCAGGTCACAACAGTGAAAACATGGAATTTAAAGCATGAAATCAAATAGCTGTGAGATTTAAATCTATGATGTTCTGGTGGGTAACTATAAATAAAAATGTCTTCAAAGCTTTATACAATAACTTGTCACTGCTACTCTCATAAAATTGTTTCCTAACTCTCCACCATATTCAAAAAGATTGCTTCTCTTAAAAGGACAAACAGAGCAATTAAGTCAAAACATATTAAACAATTTTGAAGAAGAATTATAAAATAAAAGAGGGGGGAATTGTAGAGAATGAAATAAATAGAGGTCTTCTTCAAAGGGATTTTCCTCCCTGTCTAATTGAAAATAAATAGTAACCTCTCTTAATAGCAAAATTTTCTCAAAGACCTCTGCAAATATTCTTAAATTCTGCCAGCCATAATAAAGAAATCAATATACTCTGTGTTCTTAGCTCCCACATTTTAGCTTAGATATTTGCCCTGATAGGCCTGAACCAGTCCAAGCAAGCATTAGGTCATGGCCTATTCCTTTCCCTACTTGAAAATGCTTTTGCCTGTCTCAGCATTCCACAAGTTAATTTCTCTCTTCCTTTGTTCTCTGCCTTTGCCTCTTTGGGAAAGTTCTAAGTTGTTAGCCAGTCAAGTCAAGTACAAATTGTGAGGTCCCATTGCAGCCAATGGAAGCTGGACACAGCAGTAGGGTGGACGGGTCAGGTTATAAATGACCCTGTCTCCTTTGTTTGTGTGTGCTCCCATGGCAAGACCGCTAGTGAGTGGCACTCTTTCTGCAGAAAGTAAACTAGCCTTCCTGAGAGATCCTTTGTCTCAGTGTTTATCTTTATGACACTAAGCACCCGTTCCCAACATCAGAAATCGTGTTCCCTGGACACTCTGTGTGAGCATTCAAGGCGCTCCTTTAGATCTCCACACACAGCTGTGACCATCAGTCATTGTAAGGAGGATCTTACCACAGGAAGAGAATCAGCTACAGAGAGAAACCAAAAGTTGGAGGTACTGGTTGCTGACATGGAGCAGAGTCCCTGTAGTTCACAGGTCCAGCTAAATTAAAAGTGCCACCCCCCTTTTGGTCCAGGCACCCCTGAGAAATAGCCTTTTCCTAAGGCCTCCTCCATGGTGACACAACAGCGTCCCTCATTGTCAAGCTCCCATAGTGGGCAGCAACCTGGTCAGAACCCATCCCAGCTTCACCTTTCCTCTCTCCCATGGAGCAGGCCTCAGGGCTGAGAAAAAAAAAGGCAGAGGCCAATGAGGCCAGAGATGGTGAGAGAGCAGCAACGTAGGGACAGCTGCCTGGAACAGGAGCAGGTGGGGCCACAGGGAGGAGGTGATGCAAGAAGGAAAACCCAGGAATGGGCAGAAGAACAGAAGAGAACCCAAGCTCTGTGGGGCTGCAACCTAGAATGAGACTGAGTGTGAAGTCATCTCCCAGGGAAGGTCAGGCCTCATGAACAGGAGGAGAAGCAGCTCCCACCTTTCCTGTCCAGACAGAATGTGCCACCTCAAAATTGTTAAGCCCTCATCCTTAATGTGATGAAATTTGGAGGTGGCATTTTGGGAGATAATTAGAGTAAGATGAGTCATAAAAGTGGAGGCTTCATGATAGATTATGACCTTATAAATAGAAGAAAACATGGGAGAAGGGTCTCTCCCTCTTTCTGTCTCTCCACCCACCTTCAAGCCCCCACCATGTGAGATTACAGCAAGAGAGCAGGAACGCAAGGAAGCCCTCCCCAGGACTGAATCAGCTGGAACCTTGAACTTGGACTTCCCAGCTCCAGAACTGGAGAAATAGATTTCTATATTTTAAGCCACCCAGACTAAGGTTTTCTTATAGCAGCTGAAGCCCATGAAAACATAATCTGACACACTCGTTTTGATAAAAACTCTTCCGTTTCTCCATCAAATTATCTGACAGCGCCTGTCCCCAGCAAGCACCAGAGATCCCAGAAAGAGCTCCAGCAAGGGCTCAACCAGCATGGGTCCCATGGGGCAGCCTCAATGTCAGGTACCAGATGGCAGGTGAGGCTACAGTGATACAACCACAATGTGAAAGTACAAATGTTTTTGCTATTTACAGACTGTGAGGAGCACATTGCACACCTACAGATAACAGACACACAGAGGTCAAGGAGTCCAGGCAGAGAGGAAAGTAGGGATCTGTAGGCCAATGGCTTTAGTGGGTCCAAGGTGTTACCTGAGGTTTCTAGCAGAAAGCTTTAATGGGTGAGTTGAAAGCAAGCAAACCCTGGGGCCAGGTGACCACGCTGTGACTGAGAGGTGGTCACTTTAAATTTCAGGGCAAATTTCACAACTGTCAGTTTAAAGGAAGCAGGTGGGGAGAGGGGAGCCCAGCACACTAAGCAGGAGAGATGCCTCTAAGATTTTATCTATGGCCACCAACTGCAGCCATTTGGCCAGGTACAGTATTGGGAACCGTCACAGTGACCAAGCCCTGCCTCTGATATAAAGCAGGTAAACTTACACCTTAATAATGAATGCCAAAGCAACATGAAATTATGAGCACTGGTGACATCCACGGACACCAACAGTGTGTGGTGTTCAGCCCTAGGGTCAGGGACCTGCATTCTGGTCCCCTGGGAGTGAGAAACAAAGATGACTTGTCCCTGCTCACTCTCTGCTCCCCTGACATTGATCTTCCCACCCTGCACCTCCCTCTTCTGCTTCCAAACCTCTGCCCAGTGCTCAGCCACAGACATCACTGTCCCCAGGGAATACACAGTGCAGCCCACTGCACACAAACACAAACTCACAGGTGACAGAAATCTGTGTTTGGGACATCCGATTGTGAAACAGGGAGGATAGTGAACTTACAGTCACAGAGACTGAGACTCCCGGGGCTGGAATGTGATGGATCTGTGACATATGTGAATAATCTGCTGTGAAATGTGCAGATTCACATGGAATAAAACACGCAGCCTGGGGCTGCTGTCATCCAAATTTCCCTCCATGTTCACCAGAGGATGGCAGAATCCCAGCCTTGAGACTCCCCAGGGGCTGCTGACCCAGCCAAAAGGGCATCTCCAAGGGCAGCGATGGTCCACACAATGCCATAGTAGGCACTTTACCCTTGTGACCTCCTTCCATCCTCATCAACTTTTTCTGTGACTGCTCCCTACATTCCCACCCCACTCCCTCTGTACAGTTCTCTAGGTTGTCCCAGGCTGATTCCAGAGCTGACACAGAACAGCGGCTGCCTGAGTGCCCACAGCATTCCTAGGAATCAGCCAGGCACTGTGTGACCTGCCCATTGCACCGCTGGAGGTGCAGAGCGTGTTTGAAGGTCACACACACACCATCCATGATGTGGCCACCTGCTGGAGGTTTTTCTACTCACCCACAATCTGCCCTCTTCTGTCTCTCATGAAGTCAGGAGGGAAGACACAGCTGTCCTTTGTGCATGGGGAAGGTGAAGTGGGGGGTATGAGCTCCCTTTGCTCTCAGAACATGGCCCACCCCCACACACCCTCTCAGGTGTGAGCAAAGTCCCTTCACGCAGGCTCTCCAGCCACTGCCTGTTCTTCTTCTACACAGAGGAGTTTGACCTGCCTCAATTCCTCAAGAGAACCCAAGGGATGTACAGCGAGAAGGGCTAA